>NC_056709.1:8368576-8609157 GCF_018831695.1 Puntigrus tetrazona
AAATTTGCATGTGTGGAACACTAGGGCATGTGTTTGTGAGATGTTTTTGTTTTAGTAAACTAGCTAATGATGGTTTGTGTGCGTGTGTGTGTGTGTGTGTGTGTGTGTGTGAGAGTATGTACAGTTAGTCTTTAGAGCATAAATAAGCAGAGATGAGTCAGAGATATTTATGGATTGCCCCACAGGCCTCTGTTTTCCTCTCTCTCTCTCTTTCTCTCTATTCTCACACTCTGCTGATGGATGAATAAAGTAGAGGGGTAATGGATTGGGAATGCTGTATCTCATCGTCCTCAACTGCATATCGCTTAATGAACCTCTTCTGCTCCTGTTTGTTTATTTGATATGTAAATGGATGCGCACAATATGACAAGTTAAAGGCTGTTTTGTTAGCAAAGCTCATCATTTGAAGTGGCCATATTTAAAATATGAAATTGAATTTCTTGCCCAGGCCATGTTTTGCTTTAAAGTCAGAAGTGTTGTATAAAAAAAAGATTAGTATTGATATTGTTATAGTATTCATAAGTGAAATAAAGCACATTTTTAGCACCATTACAACATTTTCATGTCACCACATTTTCCTCCAAATGTTTGTTAATATGATGCAACTTCTATGTAAAACTTGTATGTTTGTGTGTGTGTGTGTGTGTGTGTGTGTGTGTGTATACATATATAAGACGTTAAGGTGTCTGCATCAAAAGAAATTTTGTCTATCGAAAGCACATTAAATGTCTTAGTCTGACTTGTATGTCAAAATATGTAAAAGAATAAGGAAGCATATAAAATTTTATTGTGTTTAAATTGAGTTAAAAATCTTACTGACAAATGGGTAAAAAGGATAGTGGCAAATTAAAAAAATTTAAAATTACAACTAATTAGTGTTTGGGGTGAAAGTTTTTTTTTTCTTTTAATGTGTCATAAATTGATTTTTAATGTAAATATGCCTGAAAAGATTGTTATATTGAGTGACAGATTTTTTTTTTTAATTTCCATTAATTTAAACAGAACTTTTTTGTTTTTGTGAAAACAAAAATATAGCTGATATTATCTTAAACTTCATCCCACTAAATCACACCATTAATTAATGCTCTATTTTATTTCCGTTTTTTATTTTTATTGCAACCCTAATTCGTTTACTATTTAAATCTGCATCTGTATCAGCGACTTCTTCTCTCCGCTGCTGTCATTCACATGCTACGTCTCTGTCTGTAGTAGCAGGATCAGTGAGCCCGGGTAACTCTTCCCGCAGTAACAAAAGGCTCTTTCTCTGATACACGGGGCTAAGTGCTCCATTCAGTCGTCTGTAAAATGTTGGCAAAACGAGGCCCACAGCGTATAAAAGCTTCCCAAATGTCCTTACACTTAAACGCACACGCACACACGCCAACTAACCTCTTTCATTGTGCAACCTTTGCACAGCTGTCACACACACATAAAGGAGAAAGCTTGAGTCTGTGTGTGTGTTTGTATAAAGAGATGCTATTTGACAAGTTAAATGACTGTGTCTAACACCATCAATGCACAGAAAACAACCCACTAGCCACTGCCATGACTGAGCCGCATGCTTTAATGCTTCAAAAACGCTACGCTTTCAGGTTTAGTTACGTACTCTAGCACTATTGTTAAGGTGTTGCAGAGTAAGTAAAATGCAAATCACATGAAACCATATTGTCCCTCATAACACATAGCCAAGGACAATTTCGGCTGCCATTGATCAGTTTATGCTCGTATAGTTTCTAAGACACGGACTTAAATGGGTGAATATTTATATGATCATTTATATTACATTTTTATCTTAAAATTCAAAAATTCATTAATTTATAATATCAATTTGATAAACTGAATTGAGAGGAATTTTTTTTTTATCAATTTTAGTTTCACCTACACTGAAAGATTTGCCTGCACAAAGTCATTCAGCTGTCATGTAGTTATGATTTTGTGATCAGATACATCCAAAAAGTTCTTGTGTTTGTGTTTGACGGAGGGTTGCAAAATTTTGGGATTGAGCTGTAATGTGTCTTTGAAATTATTGTACACTTTCCGCAGCTGATTGATTTCTCTCTCTCCCTCTCCTTTCTCCCACAGGAAACAGTCGAATATGCCTTCCTTATCATTTTCACTATTGAAACCTTCCTGAAGATCATAGCATATGGCTTGGTGATGCATCAGAATGCGTATGTCCGAAATGGATGGAACATGCTGGATTTCGTCATTGTCGTCATAGGGTAAGTTTTATCTGTTTATATACCAATGCATAGCCACTGTCGCATTAACTCAAAATTGGACATTTAAAGTGAACATCTTTTTTTTTTTTTTTTTTTTTTTTTTTTTACATCTTTTACATCTTTCCTCTTGATTTGTTTTTAATTATAATTTTTTTATGTATATTGCTAAAGCAGTAAAATTATCAGTAAAGTAATAATAGCAGATAAAATCTTGATAAATATTAATGCTTAAATTAAATAAATTATACATTTCATTTATATATTCAAAATGCCAGGGTTCAAAAAATCATCTTGATTAAATGGGGTCCTGCCTGGAAACACGATCACCTTCGAGCTTAAGAAAAAATTTAATTGTCCGGTTGGTTGCACTCCATTTTATGTACCTGTATGTACAGGGGTTTCAATCCCATTCGCCAATTTACTGATGTTATGGGTTCCGTATGGAAAATGCCACAACCAGAACTGTGTTACGTAATTGAGGTACAAATGCTGACAGGCTAGCATGTCAGGACGATTGCAAGCTAAGCTCAATAAGTAATCACCCCAAAACCCTGCAGGCTAGAGTAGAGGGTTCACCAGGGGTACCGAAGCAACCGTTGGGGGCGGAGCACAAGACGTAACAATACTGTGGAATGGAGGTAAGTATAGGAAAGGGAACACGATTAAGCAAAAACCGTCGAATGTAGAGACATGGATGCCAGGTCCGAAGGCATGGAGGAACCAGTGTTCACAATGAAAACAACTGGAAGAAAGGTGCATGGATCCCTGGGGAATGGCACTGCAGGCAGACACCTCACCAGCCTCCCACAATTACCTGATGTTACCCAATACATGAGAGGTTGTGGTTTGGACACAAAGATAGTGAAATCTGACAAAGATATTGGTTGTCACCCAGCTATTGCATGTTTCTGCCAAGCATTCCGAGTGGAATGAGCCCTCACTCCTGGGGGACATGGCTCGCCTTGGGACTGGTACGCTAGTGATGGAATCCACCACCCAGTGCCCCAACCTCTGTTTGGAGACAACATTCCCCTTCTGAAGTCCCCAAAGCAGACAAAGAGCTGCTCAGAGTTCCTGAAACTCCTGAAATTGTCATACTGACCGAATCCAGCTCCATACCCAGGAAGAAGATGCTCTGCACAGGGGAGACCTTGCTCTTTATCCAGTTGACCCAAAGCCACAAATGGCTGAGAAGCAGCCTGTACTTACCACTGGACGGTTGGAGGGACAGGCTCTATTTCTTCCTTCACTAATAGGCTTACAAGCAGAATCAACAGAGAAGTCACCGATGTACCCATGGTGGAGCAGCCAGGGGAAGAAGGGAGCCTCAACCAAGGAAGCAGAGTGTCCCATTATAGAGACCTACCTGTTCCTCCTGATCCTGCGGTAGCAATGTCTTTCGACGAGTCAGAGTGTGAGGAAGCAGTGTGTCGCTCACAAGCTGTACCCAGCACGAAAGGCCCAGAAATGTGGAAAATTGGTCTTTTATTGAAGGGGTTGGTACCAGTTGTGAAATAAGTAGGTGGCAGTCTTGAAACAAACCCTTGGCCTTTCCACAAGTTTGGGGAGCAGATGTTGATGTCCCTCAAAGAACAATCCCCCTCATCCCTGGGCAGCCCATTTCCAGCTTCCTCGTCAGCTGAAGAAGACCTCCTCTGATACAACAACTGACATGTTTTCCTCCTCTGGAGCCCTGAAAGAGTCACTGGCTCCACCGCAGGATGGAGCGGCATCGCCTCTCGGGAGCTCAACGAGGCATTGCTGTGAGGTATTGGAAGTCAGTGAGGAATGGCCCACTGTTGCTGCTAGCTAGCGCAGCCACAGCCAGTGTTTATGACCCGATGAACTGGGAAGGGCAAGGCGAGGTTGGCCTCATAATAAATGAGAGCCACGACCTTAGAGAAGCAATGGATCATATTCCACTAACTCCATCTGTGCATGGAGCAATCGTATCCGTCTTCAGGGGTAAGGAATCTACACGGTCAGAAAGACATCTCGAAAGACTTCTACTGTGAAGCTGTAGAAAATTTCTCTTTTAGCTGGCTTGCAGAGGGGAAGGACCACGGCACACAATGTGCAAGCCCAGGGGGATCACCACTGAATTGCAGATGAAACACGGCATAAAATCTTCTGCAGCTTGACGTTTTTTCTTCCTTTCTTCTTCATAGCTCTAGAAGCGATCGACTCTAAAGCAGAAATCTGGTTGGTTGGATGCCACCATTTTATATACCGTATGTACGGGGGAGTGACTTGGCATGCAAATTCCACTCGCCAATTCTCAAAGAGAACAAAATTGTAAACTGATAAACTGGCACTAAATATCTAAAGTAGGAGAAGCCACGGAATATAATCATTTTCATATATAATAAATTGCTTGTGCCTCAATGAGAACAAACGAAACACAATAAATGTGGGCATTGTTTTAGAGATGGATGCCTGCTGTCTGCAAACACAGTGGTGCAATTATGTTTAGGTTAGGTTAGTTTTGTTTAGGCGTTTCAGAATGACCAAAACAAAATAAAGTTGCTGTGAATGAACGAGAACGGTCCACTTAGTGAAGTTATCCTGTCTCAGAGCGTGGTTACGTGACGTTTTCAATGCGCATTTTTAGTATTTATGTGCATTTTGACATTTCCATCCAACATTTTTTTTTTTTTATGCAATATCCCAACATGTACATAAAACATAAAACATACATGATTATCAATGATTATCAAACATTTCCAGGAAACTGTGATATTTTAGTATTTCAGTATGCTTTGCATTATCAGTTTTTTTTTTCATCCTTGCGTATTTAAAGTAGAAAAAAAAGTCTTATCGACCCCAAACTTTTGAATTGTAGTCTATATACAGCTGATAAAAAGAATAAAACTCATTTTTTTCTGTTTAATATGATCAGTGCAAGCTTTTCTGGATTTTTATTGATTTGTTTTATGAAAAAGAAATGGCCCCAAAACAATGTATATAGAAGGAAGGCATTTAGAAAGATAAGGTATTCTCTAAGTGTCTTTCTCTTTTTGTTTTCTTCATTTCATCATCTTCTGAAATGTCACCTTTCACAAATTTTCCTCCTTTTAAGCTCTTCACCTTCTCCTCAACTCCCAACACACACACACACACGTACGCACATACCCCTCATGCGGCTATATGACCCAGAAAAGACCTGAGCCGCTGTCTTGCTCTATACTGTCTCATTATACCAGCCTCTATGGAGCATTTCCTGATTTTAGATTAGAGTTCATCATGGGCTGTATTACTCACTCTTTATTCTCTGATGAAATATATTCAAAAAGCATGTTTGCAGACCTAATCTTCCAGTGTCCTTTTGCCAGCATTAGTTGCTTTATATCAGCCGTTCACTTTTTTTTTTTAAAGATTTCGTAGATGAAAAAGAATCCTCAATCACCTCTGGCAGTTTTTTTTTTTTTTTGGAAAAATGTGTTAATTTCATGTCACTTTCTACTGTATCAGCCTAAAAAAAGATGCATAAGCCCGGAGATAAAATGATGAAGGAAAAAAAGCTGCTCCTCTTTTGTCCGTGCCTCAGGCCTGTTTCATAGCGCATGCATAAGCAGTGTGTAAGCATAAGCAAAAGCAGCGTAACTGCACTATCAGGATCACACTGACAGCGCTTTTCTACACGGAAAATAAGGGGTTCTCTGGGTGATTACATTGAGCAATTGCTTTACTTATATACTTATTATATTACGCATCTTACATATTGAACATATGTCTTTCTCTAAAGTTCCAGTGGACAAAAAAAGACACCCCTTTCTGTCTCTTTCAGTAAAAAATGCCTGGTAACTTTTGTCAAATCATTTGCAGCTGTAATTCTTTTAAGGATTTCAAAGCAGAATTAATTTTATTTTATAAATACACTTACAGTACATTAATTCTTCTTTTAAAAAAAGAATTAACTTTTTTATTTCAGGTGTAAAGTTGCTGTCAATTTTGCTGTTGTTTTGTGGGTTTAGGCGTTACATTGCAGCGTCGGTGAAGATTTAATAATTATTATTTTTTTTCTTAGAAATTATTGATTTTATTCAGAAGGGCGACATTTATAATGTAGCAAAATATTTCTATTTCAAATAAAGTACTTTTTGTTTGTCAAAAAAAAAAAAAAAAACACAAATACAAACTATTTTCAGCATTTCTAATAATAAGAAATGTTTCACAAATAAGCATATTAGAATGATTTTTGAAGGATCATGTGAAGACTGCAGTAATCACAGGAATAAATGAAATTTTAAAATATATTTAAATTGTCAGACCGTTTCACAATATTACTGCTTATACCGTATTTTTGCTCAAAATAGTGCAGGTAAGCAAAAGTGACTATAAATTTACTCCAATTTTATTGAACCACACACTAGCTACTTCAATAATCTACATTCAGTCTGTCATTTTACTGAATAGCAAGTACTGTAAATCCCTTATGTTTGCGATATGAAAAAGCCATAAAGGTTCTGTCCACTTTTGCATCTCTCTTTTTTTAGCCCACTGTCCTGTTGGCTTCTCTGTAGATCACCTCAAATTGTCTTCTTCCTCTGTATTTCCTCATCAACGTCTCTATCTCACTCATACACGCACAGTCCACTGGGTAGCTAGGTCACATTTCGATCAGTTCGCCTCATGCAGAAGAGCTGTCTGCCTCTCTCTCTTCACCTACCCGTCTCTCTGTTCACGGGGCTGTCGCTCTTGATCTTTACCTCCTGCGCAGAAGCCCTCTGTAGCTGAAGATTAACCAAGAAAACTCACAGATAGGTGACGGATAGATGCATCCGGAGTACAATTTTTGTTACACGTTTATTTTATTAGTGTTTTATCCACTGTTGTTGAGGTCCTGTAATACATCTTCATTTAGATGTGCTCCATGGTCAGTTCAGGTCATCGCATGCTGCTTTTTTATCATGTGCACAGCAGATGATGCCGCCTGATGCTGTTCACATTCAATGTCTTGCTGTTTATGTTTTGGCAAATTCAGAAAAGGTCATGCAGACATGTGATGCTGAAAGTGATTTATCTATGTTACTATCCAAAGATGTTTTGATATTTTGGCTATTATCTTGTTACTTTACATTTTAAAATTTTTTTCTGACCATTTTTTTTTAACCATTTAAAATTTTCTCCAGCATTCAAACCCCTTACAAATGTGGGACAAAAACAAATCATCATATCATTTTTTTGCAAGAGAAACAATTGCACATAATGTTACATTAATATTATACACAGCTGACCAATCTTAAATTATATACCTGAATAGTTTCGTAATATCCATCTTCATTTCAAGACAAACGGTCATTTTTTTCCATTATATAAACGTTTCAGTCCATTGAACCAAACTTGGAGAACCATCCTTTTCTTTTTTTGCTATTGATTGTCCTTACATTGTTAGTTCCATGACAACCTTGAATAAATCCAGCTTGGTCTGGTTTTATTCCTTTTTTTTATACATTTTTGGATCCTCATAGCCAATATAGATATTAAAATTTTAATGTCCACACATAGGAGTCTTATAATGTGGTAGCTAATCTCTACCTTCCTTGTGCAGAACTGAGATGCTGGCTTCTGGCCACGATTTCGTTAGGTTAACCGATTGTAACGCATAGTTATAAACTTAATAATATTGGATTATATACATAATATATACACAAAAACCTTATAACACTCTCTAGAAAACATGTCAACTCCTGGCAAATGAGTCATTTCTGTTATAGGATCCGTTTATTTACTCACGTCCTCCATTGATGATTTTTTTTGTAATTAAGAGGTTTCAAAAATGTAATCATTTTTAGCTCGAACACATCGGCCAATCAGAAAAACGAATCGACCGATACTGATATTCGAAAAATGCCAAATATTGGCCGATATCTTGGCCGATTTATGTTGACCACTGCTCTCAAATTTAAAGTCCATTTCTTTTCATAAATGAAGCTTATCATTCAGCAGCCTCTTTGCAAATCCTGCCATATATTTTCCTTCCTGCCGTATCTGGTAGGTTAGCGGAGGTTATTAGGTTTCATTCGGATCCCACTGTAAAGTATATTGCACTTTAGTGTCCTCAGATGTCGCATCTCCATATCTTCCACCGCGCTTGTTCTCTCTTCCGCCTTTTCAGCTCTCTCCTTTCAGTTAGCTGATCCTTTATATCTTTGACCGTTTTCTCCGCTCTTTCAGTTTATTTTGTGCTTAACACCATTTAATTGTGCAGAAGTAGTGTTGAAGTACAATTACATATGTACTTAGTATTAGGGATTTAACGAAATCAAAATCGTCTGAAACAACAATACCACGATGCAATATCGAAAAAAAGACAAATGAAGAATTGAAGCAAGAAAATACAATTTTCTACATTTTGAAGTTAAATTATTCGAATGCACTTCGAGAGATTAAAATGAAGAGCTGCTTCCCATATAAGTAAACGAAAATTTATATTTCAGAGATGTATTATTTTGGCTTACACTAAAGAAGAAATTGCAATACTTCTTTCTTAATTTGTACACTTGAAAAAGATACTTTGAATTTGGATGCAGTAACGCAGTAGAGCTTCAGTGAAAACAAGCTTTTAAACATTTTACTGTGTTAATATGTTAAGACATTTTCATTTTTCACTTTTTTTTATTTCGGCAAATCTTGAGTTATCTGTCAGTAATATATCTAAAATGCATTTATCTATATGTATAGCTAAAATCGATGACTTTTTTTATTAGTGTAGATAAAGTAGCCATATATGTTTCTTGATTTATATTTTATGTGTGGAGTTATTTGTCTGGTTCATTATTCTTTTTTTCCCCTTCCAGGTTGTTTAGTGTTGTCTTGGAAATTTTGACCAAAGATGGGGAGAAGGAGACTGCTGGAACCCACCCGTCCGCTCACGGTCATGGAGGGAAACCGGGAGGTTTCGATGTCAAAGCCCTCAGAGCCTTTCGAGTGCTGCGACCGCTTCGCCTGGTCTCAGGAGTGCCCAGTGAGTTAAAAAAAAAATCTTTGTCGTTAGCTGTTACTAATAATATATAATGGTAGACCCTTTTTGTTACAGTCTTTGGTTATATTGAGTAAACTGATAATGTGATTTAAATATGATTTAATACAACATTCTACACAAACTTTATTTTTTATGGATGAAATCAGGTGGAAATGACTCTTTAAGGAAACAGTTTATCACTAATTTAATTAGTTTTAATTACGAATATTTTTAGCATCACTTCTAGTTAAACATAACAAAAAAAGAGAAACTGGCCTATCTTGTGTTTACAAAAATCTCACTGGATTATTACAGTTATTGATTTAGTCAACATTTATTTAGTTTCAAGTAACCAAAATGTTTTTATAGCTTTAGTTTTAGTTAATGATAATGCAGCGATATGCGTTTAGCATAGCAAAAACCATTTTGTCGGAAAGGTCAGGTGAAGCTGATTACGTTGTTCAGGGCTTCTAATTAAGACTGATTAGACGACAAGTCGTTTACGGACAGCCAACGACTGTTCGTTTTTTAGAAATACGCACCAACACTAATCACGAGGCACTTGACAGCATCCCCTTCTGAGTCCCCAGAGCGCAGGACCCCCGCTGAGGGGTGGATGTTGGGTGATAGATGTGGCCATATGGCAGGAAAAGAGCAGCATTCCTTACTGCATCCCCTCAGGAACGTTCTCTGAGAACAAGCTGTCAAACCCAATGCCCTAAAGACACTAGTGTATGTCTGTGCATATGCATTACGAGTTAGATCTCAAAGTTTAGACTTAAATGCACTCGATCGATTTGAATGAGTGTCCGTTTGTGTGTATGCATGGGCTAAAGATCCACGATTAAAAGAAATGTCCATAGAAAGCACATTAAATGCAAGCGAAGTGACTACTTTTTAGGTCGTTTTTGGAGAATACAGTAAAGCGTCGAAATTATCATCAGTGTAAAAATTCATAATCTTATTCTGACTTGTACATATTAAAATATATGAAAAAATAAGGAAGCATATTGCGTTTTATTGTGCTGTAAATGAGTAAAAAAAAAATCTTACTGACAAATGGGCAAAGCCTAAGATGGTAGCTAAATTAAAAAAATGTAAAATGACAACTAATTAGTATTTAGGGTGAAAGTAACTCATCATTTAATGTGTCGTAAGTAGATTTTTTGTAAATATGCCTGACAAGATTGTTACACTAAATTATATTTTAGGGGGTACATTTTGTAAATTAGGGAAAAACGTATGATATTTATTTTTGTCTCAAAAACAAAATTGCAATTAATTTAAACACTAACTTTTAAGCAGCGTTATACTTCCTACTTTTGTGGTTAAACCCTTGACCCACATGCGTTTTCATGTAGTTTTGTGTATCCCTAGGTTTACAGGTGGTGTTGAACTCCATCATTAAAGCCATGGTTCCTCTTCTCCACATCGCCCTGCTGGTTCTGTTCGTCATCATCATCTACGCCATCATCGGTTTGGAGCTTTTCATTGGAAAAATGCACGCTACCTGTTACTTTCAAGGGACAGGTGCGTTTAACCTCTATGGCAACATAAATATGGCGGATACACTACTGTTCAAAATATTTTTTGTTAAGTAATTGTTTATTGTTTTGTGTTAAGTAATATTGTCTTTACTGTCACTTTTGGTAAATATTATACTGAATAAAACTGTTAATTTAACCTTAATCAGTTTTACTGATGCCAGTGTTTTGAACGCTAGGTGGTATAGTGTTAGGGGATGTAGATTCTTAAACATGAGTGGAAGTAGGCGGGTGCTGAACCTGTGTCTGTTCATCAGTCTTGAATTTGATGCGAGTTGTAAATGGGAGCCAGTGCAGGGAGATAAAGAGAAGTGTAACATGGGCTCTTTTGGCTCGTGCCCCTGCATTCTGAACCAGTTGTAGAGGTTTGATTGTGCTTGCAGGAAGTGTAGCCAGAAGAGCATTGCAGTAGTCCGTGGTCCAGTCTAGAAATGACAAGGGCCTGGACAAGAAGTTGTGCAGCATGCTGTGTTAGGATGGGCCTGATCTATCTGATATTGTGCAATGCAAATGCAATGTATCTTGATTCTTATAAGATACAATCATCGAAGTATTTCAAATTTGGGATTACATTTCTGATGTCTTCATAGTTCTGGCAGCTGGTGAGGAAGTGTTGCTCTGTCTCCACTTCTTCACGGGTACGGTATGGGCAGATATAGTCACATTATGGCTGCTCGGTCTGTACCTCATCACTGACCTCATCGTCTTTCACTGCACTCAGATATTCTGCAGTTCTGTAATCTCTATTTAGGGACATTCAAGTTCACTTTGTTCTTCTGTTGTTTCTTTCCATTAGCATAGATACTACTCTTTCTGTGCTTTTATAATTGGGTTGGGCTGAATATTGCGAAAGGATGTGTCCTGATGCTGGATGTTTGTTTTGCAGCTTCAGGACCATATGGATAAGGGGTTCACTTCATGGTTTTTAACGGCTTGTAAAATGAGTTGGCTCATTTTTTTTAGGCATTTCCAGAATTTTATGGCTGCGAATATGATGCGAATTTAGTAGAGGTTATTATCAACATGCATGTCTTTGATTGGATTTTTTTCCCATTTTTGAAATTCATGATTTAGGAGAGCACCCTGCACTTCACTGCCATGAGTGATTGGAATATTTTGAGGCAGATTTTAATTGGGATTTAAGTTTGGATGGACTTTTGATGGCATAAAAGGCCTTTTTGCTTTCTCTTTCAATTCATTCTCAGACAAATTTAGCTTACCAGTTGCACTTATTTTCAGCCCGAGGTATGTGTAGTTTGTGGCATATAAAATGTCGGTCGTAAAATTGTCTGGGTCTAAAAAAGTCCAGTCTTTTCTGGAATGTTAGTACTTGCAGGACATCCAGGTTTTACTGTAGACCTTCTTCTGTTGGAGACAGCAGAACCAGATCATCTGCAAACAGCTAGAACTTAATGTTAGAGTCATGAAGCGTGAGGCCAGGAGCTCCTGATTGTTCCAGGAGTTTCGCCAGTTCTTTCATGTAAATATTGAAGAGGGTCGGTGATAGTGGACAGCCCTGCCTCACCCCCCTCTTGAGCAAAGGATTCTGTTTATTTCCAAATTTAATTGCGCACTGGTATTTGAGTACATAGTTTTTATTATATTTTATGTTAAACCCCTGATACCTGCTTCTAGAGGTTTTGACGGCAGACCTTTATGCCAAATTGAATCAAAGGCTTTTTGGAAATCTACAGAGCAAGCAAATATTTTGGATTTGTAAGGCTGATGTATTTGCTGATCGGGGAGTGTAGAGTGGAGATGTCTTCTGAGGTCAGCTGGTCATCAAAGATACACCAAGCTAGCAGGATGGTGAAGTCGTGCTGTACTCGGTGAAGTGTGGGACGCTTCATTATGTTATTGAGTTTGATTTCTGCCATATTTATTTTCCGCTATTTTAATAGCGAAATTATTTACACCAATTAAATTTCAGTTATTTACAAATGTAACGCACTGAATTAAACATGACGTTTTTGAAGTACATCCAATCATTTTTTGTTTACAACTTCATTACAGTGTTTTACAGTTTAGATATTATATACGTTCATATTTTCAGCACATTGAGATTAGGGGTGTGCGATATATGTTGTTGCCGTAATATCAGAATTTAGTTTTAACTATATGCGATTTGACATTATAGAGTATTTTGCAAAAAAACATTCAAAACTATCCACAGCGTTCACGCATGTTACATGAAGTCTAAAATCCATTTTGAATTATCATATAAGATATGGGGACGCAAAAATATATATTTATATAATATCATATAGTTAAGCTAATTTACTCACATATTGCGCTAAACTTAAAATAAAAACTTGGTCACATTTTAACTACAATGTACTTGCATCAAAAAAAATAGTTTTCATATTGTACTGCAAAACACTTTTAGGTTTGGGTGTAATGGATGGGTCAACCGTGTAATTATAAATGCATTGCAAAAATTTTTTACAGATGTAACAACATATAGATATTTTTAGAAATATAAGTAGCATGTTAAAACATGCATGTTCACAATAAATGCATTGTACCAAATTATTATTTTAAATGTAAATACATAGTAGTTTAGGCCACCTAATATAAACTGGGACCAGTTTATTTTTTTTTTACTTGGAGTACTACTTGTGCACAGTGCATGTTTTAATGTCAATTTTGATGAAGATTGTATGACCTGTGGATAATAACATATACTTAAAGTGTGCCTGAATTATACTCGCAGCCGTTCTATTTTAGCACAAGCATATACTTCAGTATTCAGTATTTAATTGGACCTGAGCACTACTTCCACTCAAATAAGATGCCCTGACTACAAAATTAGTTTGTTTTACTTTAGCAGACTTTAAGTATACCAGTTTAGTAAACTAAAAGTAGTAATGCATTGTATTTTTATTAAGTACACAAATACGTGTTTGTAGTACACTACTTACATTTTAGTATATTTATTTTTCACTAGAGTGTAGAGCTGTTGTGTGTGTTTAGGTTTGACATTGTCTTCTGTTTTTATAGATATTGCCGAGGACGAACCCGCGCCGTGTGCCGTTAACGGTCATGGCCGTACATGCCCCATTAACGGCACCATGTGTAGGGAGGGCTGGCACGGGCCCAACGGAGGCATCACGAACTTCGACAACTTCATGTTTGCCATGCTTACTGTGTTCCAGTGCATCACCATGGAGGGCTGGACAGATGTGCTCTACTGGGTTAGTGCCGACATGCTACTTTTCCTCCTAGCTAGCACGTCTTGTCGTCTCGTCGGTGTAGCTTATAATGAATGTTAGTCAATAATTATATTCGCGTAGAGAGGATGAAGGGCTCGTACAGTCATTACTGCTTTGAGGAGAGTGTGAGAAGCTTAAACTAGCAGCCCACACACACTGAAGCAGGAACTCGAGGGTCTGTGACTGACCAGTGTGCTCCGATGAGATCCGCCCACCTTTCATATCATCCGCTGGAAAATCACTCCTCCATTTCATCACAGCACACTGTTCATTTACAGCGGCATGGATTCGTAGACAACCCCCCTCCCAAAAAAAGTCCAAATTTTACATGTAAGTAAATATGCGTAATGCTTTTTGTCTTCTGAATAAAAGTTTTTTTGTTGATTTAATTTAGTAAAGATAAATTGTTAAAGAAAATGCATGACGAAGGTTTTTATATACATTTATAAAAATATATATATATTAGTGCTGCCAACGCTATCACATATGTAACGTGATTAATCAAAAAGATTGAACGCGTTAATATTTTTCCGCACCGTGGAAGGTTATCTGTGCCAGGTCACGGTTTTCGGAAATGTTGTCACGGGAAAATTTTACGAGCTGTGCATGGGCTGCAGTTTTTTGGCCAAACCAAAGTGTATATAGACAAATAAAAATGAAAATAGATCCTTTTACTAATGTGCATTATGATATAATATGCATACCTGGCAACGTAAGAACGGTGAGGTTGTAACATCACAAACAATTTGAGTTTCCGCCAGGCTTTTACTGGGCAGAGGTAACTATGGCAACAACCACTATTCATTTTAATAAACACACGATTACTATAGGATATGGTTTTTATGTGATTTTCATGAGATTTGGCTATTTTCGTTATAGTGAATGTGAAATGAATTTGCACAGCGATACAAAAAGGCTATAAATAGCATTTTTTAACAACGGCAAACAAGCAAATTCCACATGTGATCAAAAAAGGAACGGTTGTTTAAAGTGAGTTTTGAGCGAATGTGTACTATTAATGTCATATATTGTCTTCATAATCTATTTTGTTCGTAATACTTTGTGTAAGGTCGCAAGAAAATATTTAGTTGTATTCATATAGAAACACTTTTGATAATAGTTGGGTAAATGTTTACTGGGATTAAAGCGATGTGGCTCTGAAAAGATGTTCTTGCCCGTATAAAGGCTAGTAATGGATGAATAAACACCGAAGAATGATGATAAAAGAATAATAAGGATGATGTCTCATGAGTTACCTGGCGGAGGTGTGAAAAGTTACGTGTCCTTAAACTAGTTCCTGATTTCAACACTTTTACAGGTAAATCCTGGTATTTGAAAATTGCGAGATTAACACGATTACATTTTTTTAATCGATTGACAGCACTAACACTATATATATACATTAATCAACATTTGAAGTAGATCTAAAAAGTTAAGCGAAGCTGACCTAAGACAAGAACAGATATAGTTGTGGTTTTTAAAGAAAATGCCTGACAAAGCTTTATTCATTTATTTACTGAAAAAAAAAAGCTTTTTTGAAACCGATCTTGTTCAATGCCATTCTTTTTGCAAGCTTATGGCCAGTGTGTGGGACTTCTCCTTTATCTTTCCTTTATATCGACTTCATCCTACACTCCAATTTTTTATTAGAAGTTATACTTGTGAAAGCCTTCTGGTATTTATTCAAAACACTGAAATGTGTTAAAACTGAAATCCTGTTTGATTTTGAGCAGAACGTCTTCTCCAGACCTATTTTTAACTTTCTCCCTACAGTTTCTGTTTCATACTTAATCTTTCGTTCGTCTCTCTCTCTCTGTCGTTTTCTCTTCCTCCTCGTTCTCTTCCTCTCCTCTCTCAGATGAATGATGCTATGGGGTTGGAGCTGCCCTGGGTGTACTTTGTGAGCTTGGTCATCTTCGGCTCTTTCTTCGTCTTGAACCTGGTTCTGGGTGTGTTGAGCGGGTGAGCAGCTCCTCTTTTCTCTTCACTACGGCCCCTGATCTGCAGTTTCTTTTTTTTTTTTTTTCTACATCTCTCTCTGTCTCCTGAGACTGACCTCCATCCCTGGAGTTTCTCACAGTTAAATGTAGCCTCTCTCTGTGGGTTAACCGTCCTGTTTGGGCCCCTGTAGGTGAATGACGCCATCGGCTGGGAGACGCCGTGGATCTACTTTGTTAGTCTGATCATTCTGGGCTCGTTTTTTGTGTTGAATCTCGTGCTGGGTGTACTCAGCGGGTAAGAGATCGTGTGCTGTGAAGACTGCTGTGCTTTTGATCTGTCTGCTGGTCATTTCTTATCTTATCTGGAGTTTTTCCTGCTTGGGGCATGAAGTTTGACGATACACCTGACCTGATTATGGGTCAATAATGCAGTCATGGACAAAAATTGCAACTAACTAACAGACTAGATTGCATTTGGTTAAATGGGCAACTTTTTAGCATGTAAAGGTCTTATATAGAAATATTAATAAACCAATTTATTATTAAAGTGCATTTTATTAGTAGTAATACAAATAATATGCATGACTGATTATTGAAATAATTTAATATTACCAATAATTATTTTAATTTATTTGTATTTTATGTATATTATTTTATATATATTTAGTTTTTTTTATTATTTTACTATATACAATTAAATAAAAATAATATTATTCTATATAATTTTACACAAGTACCCACACAAAATATTTATTTTTAATACTTAAATTAATATGTATAAAAAGTATGTTAAGGTAAATTTTAAAGTGTTCATACTTAAGTTTATATTAAATTATTTGTTGTACTGCTTAAATTCATTACATAGTTTAATAAAAATATGCATACATTAGTGATAATATTTACCAGTATATATGCATACATTATTTCACCTTTACATTTATAATTGTATTATTTGTGGATTTATTTTTATTCTGCAAAATTGTTTTGGTTACTTTCATGCAGATTATAGATGTTCTCTTGTTTTAGTGATGCTCATTTACTTTCAACAAAACAATTTATACCAGTATAGTATCGGGAGTAGTATCTATTAATGTAACAGAGAAATATTGTGAAATTATTATCCATTTTGTTAAGAAAAAAACTGAATAAAAACTGAAACTGGGACTAAATTGGTGAAATTACCGATTCATCTGCTTGGGATGTCTGCAATCCTTTTTCCATGACTGTCTTTCAATGCTTTTTTTCCCCAGGTTTCAGGAGTTTCTGACGTGTTGTCTGCCGTGAAATGATCTTCATGTCTGCTGGGTTAAATTGTTTTGAGCTGAGGATATTATTAAGTAAAACTGTCTGAAGGACAGAATAAAACACTATTATGAGAGAGGAAGTGATTCGGACTTGTGAAAGTCATGGAGGAGAAATGAAATAGTTTAGACTACAGGACTAGGGCAAGCAGGTGAATAAGACATAAAAAACATCTGTCATTAAGATGTTGTGAGGTCAATAAAATATCGTAAGTAATATTTTACGGTAATATTTTGAAAGAAGTCCCTTATTCTCAGCATAGCTGCATTTATTTGATCAAAATATATTGCAAAATAATTTCTTAATAGCCTAATAGTCTTTTAATTTAATAGTCTTTTTTATTCCTTTAATGCAAAGCTGAATTTTCAGCATCCAGTCTTCAGTGTCACATGATCCTTCAGAAATCAGTCTAATATGCTGATTTGCTTAAATGTTTTTTAAATTAACATCAGTGCCGAAAAAAAGGTTTACCGTGTCTGGATTCAGTGGTAAATAGAAAGTTTAAAATCACCATTTTTATAGCATCATAAATATCTTTACTGTCACATTTGATCAACCAGGCTGAATAAAAGTATTATTTTTACTGACCTCAAACTTCAATGTAGGAAACATGCACAGCTTTAGCATAACTTTTGTTGGAAATATGTAGTTTGTTTTTTTTTTTGCATGAATTTGAAACCGAATATTGAGATTAGTTAAGACGTAAAGAGACAGAAAGAATTTGAGGAGAGTAAGCCAGTGAAAGGAAGGGCAGATGGAGGAGAGGAAGGAGACTTGAGCCAGACAGGTGACTCAATTCAGTTCCCATGACTCTCATATTCTTCCTCTTCTCCTTCATTTCCCTCAGAGGGGGGCACGAATCTCGTATCCCCCTCCCGAAGGGTGAAATTAATCTCCTTCCTGTGTCCGTAAGTCCTAAAGCCATTTCTTAGAGCCGCAGTGTTATTAATATTCCACCACGAGAGACGCAGACGCTGTGCCCGTGGTGCAACACATACAATTTGCAGATCGAGCAATCTTTCGAAATTAGGTTTGGGTTCCATTTTTGTGCTTCTGCCATTTTATTAAGGACGCCACACACGCGTCGTGTGACCTTTGCGAGCGCGTTTGTGTGCGTGATGCTTCTCTAGGTCCTTTGTGGACAAGCATGCACCCTGCTGGCAGGACACTGAAGCATTTACACTTAGGTTTAGCTGTACGTCAGCGTGGTAAATATGAACAAACCTCTATCCTTATCCTTATTACGCTTTGAAGCGGAACTCTAACAGTTTGTGTTACACACACGAACAACATATGGTTTTTACACATTGTTTGGGAGTATTATAACTTTTCTGAGCGAATATTAAACATTGTAGCAGTGAATTAAATTATGAAATCTCATTGAGTGACTTGAGCAAAACCTTAAATCAAACCATCATCCCCTTTAAGATTGTGAAATGTAATATTTTTTAAATAGCTTTTTAATATATCATTATTATTATAATTTATTCCATTTAAATATAAAATACTTTATATATTATATTTCATGTTAATAGAAATACTAAGAAATCTTCTGAAATAATGCAGAATAACATTCTAATTCTAATTCAATTCTAATTTAAATTCTTCTTATTTAATATGAATTCTTAAGCCTAAAACCAATTAGCATTGTCATGTTTTTAAACTGTAATAACTCATAGATTTTAAGATGGTCAAAACTAGTTTGAACTAGTATGGCAGGTTAAAAAAAATCCGTTCTGAACATTAACCGGGTCATAAAGCATTCAGTATAACTCTATTTGAACTCTAGAATAACACTCAGAAAATTATTTTCTTGGGACACATGCTTTATTTCTGTCATATGTATAATTTAAAATACAAAAATGTAAATTTATTACAATTTTAATAGTCATGTCCATATATAATGATATGTATGAATGAAGCCATTTGAAAAATGTATTGCAAAATGAAATCTGTTCATGTTTCTAAAAAATAGTACAACACGGTATTCCATTGAAGTAGAGTTTAATTGTAACAAAAGAGGAGTCAAACAGCGTAAACACTTTAAGGGCGGACGTGAAGGATAAACAGAGCGGACTTTTAAAAACTGGGACACAATTAGAGAGAACAGAAACAGGTGGGGAGTAATTAATCACTCGAATTAAACTAGAAGAGGGAGAAAAATAAAAATAAGGGCATGGAGGACACATTGGGGGAAAAAAAAACACAATAGAAACATCAAGGGTCGTAACAGTTCAATATATATATAAGTTGTTTTATTTAAACCTATCAAACTTCTTTTTCATGAAGCGCTACGCTTGAGAAGCTTTTTCTATCTGAAAATCAGTTTGGCTTGGTTTGATATTTCGCTTTGTGATAACATTCAGACATTTTGGTTTCCATCAAATGTTAAACAAATGCTGTGGGCCGTTGAACATTCTGTTAGCGTGGAGAGTAAAACTGTTTTCCTGAACCCAGGGAGTTCTCTAAAGAGCGAGAGAAGGCGAAGGCTCGTGGAGATTTCCAGAAGCTACGGGAGAAGCAGCAGCTGGAAGAAGATCTGAAAGGTTATCTGGACTGGATCACGCAAGCCGAAGACATCGACCCTGAGAACGAGGAGGAAGATGAGGAAAGCAAACGCAACCGTGAGTACCTGAGCGCTGCTCTCTCAGCGCCGTGGGATTTATATCTCGGTCAGCTTCAAAACATCTGCTCTCACCTCATGCTGGCATGGGACTGGCATTTCTACGTGACAGGAAATGATTCCTCTCGACTAATGCGTGTCGTTTAAATGCGTAACAGCTAACTGACAATCACTGAGCGCTCATTCGGCCCATATTCAGGTAAATGCAGAAATATTTAGAGTTGAACTGAGAGCGCTTTTTAAATTCCAGATTCGTTCATGAATTTCGTTTAAAAGAAAATAACCGAGGAGCAAACTGGTAAATTTGAATGCGCGTTTAAAGAAGGAAAAATGTAGATACAATGTTTAGTGATTAATACTTTCACTTTGATATTAAGGTAAAATAAAGTAATTTATATGGAAAATGTATTTATATGTCATTTACATACACTACCGTTCAAAAGTTTGGGATTGTTAAGATTCCTCAGCCGCATTTATTTGATTAAAAATAAAACGGTAATTTTTTACAATTATTTTTACAATATTTATTAACATATTCGATATTCAAACCGGGATATTTATTTTTTTTCTTTGATAACTAAAAACTTTAAATATTAAATAATCATCCGAAAACAGCGGTTGCGGCGCTTCATAGCCACGTTCATTATTTTTGCGTAATTTGTTTCGTTAATAAAACTGCTGAAAGACACAAAACGTGAAGGAATCGATAGGCCTAAATGGTGAAAATGAAATATTTGTATTTTGCGTCGAACCCCGGAAATTTGCTCGGCGAGCACCTCAGTCCCGATGAAATTAAAAGCAAAGCTTTGCGACCATTCGTAGCCGTCTTTAATTGGCCCGTCGTGCCCGTCAAACTGCAGCGTGACACCGAACAGACGTCAGCAAACCCAAAACAGCTGCCTCTGGTACATTTTTGATGAAATAGTCAAGGAGCAGTCGACATGCGCTGACGCCACGAGTGCTGTCTCTCGTCAAAGTCAAACGTCTCCAGGTCAGAGGATTCAGCAGGGGCCGGATCTGGAAAGCGGAGAACTAGGGTTCATCGTGCTTTCATCCACCGTTCTATTTTAAACATCGTTTCTAACGTTGAGAGAACCTTGACAGAACACTCCGAGAAGGTTTTGCCGTTAGCTGGCTCTTTCTGCTGAGAGAGAGGAGTTTGCTCAGAAGGGCATGAAGTGGAGAAACTGAGCAAAATAAGGACTAATCCTAATCCCTTTTATATAAGCAGCACACATGATTCTGAGCGGTTAGAGCCGCTGCTACAGCTTCCTCTTTGACTGACCTCGGTTCTGTGAGAGGACGGTCGGGTTAGATTAGCAGGCTGCTTTTTGAAAGCGTTTTTTTTTTTTTTTTTTGCTTTAATTGATTGATACAGACCCACAAAAGTCGCTTGTCTGGAAGGCTTAGCATTTATGCAGAACTTATTCTGCAAATGGAAAAGCAAGCCGAGTTCTGTTTCCGCTCGCACAAGTTCACTAAATCTCTATGAAGAGAATATATTTGCATTTTTAATCAGTCTTGTTTTCTCGTAAAAGCCATTGGAAACAAGACAGAAGCAATTGATTTTTTACTTATTTTAAGCATGAACTTGAAAGAAACGTGGTTTTATACATAAATTATGTTCTATCTTCACCTTAAGAAAAAATAGGTACTGGTGATTTTCTGCAAGGACAAAGTGCAAGCTAAAAAAATCTATACAGAATTTTTTTTCATATTAATATTACATTTGTTTCAGTATATTTTACTGAAGACTGCTAAATACGATTTGTGATTTAGATGCCATATTTGCAATTATTTTGTGGGTTTAACTTACTATTACTGTTAATATAAACATTTTATAAATCTCATTTCAGTTAATTTTGTTAGTTGTTTTTAAAGTATGTCTGTAATTAGGTTTATTTTTATTTTGAGATTTAGTTTTATTTTAGTCCATCAAGTTACTGTAAACTAGAAAAAGTTTTTTTTCTTATTATATAATGTTTTTATGTCAGGCTAATTTTATTTCAAGTATCCTTTTTAATGCTTTTAATTGGAACTGTGATAATGAACATCTCATTGCTGTTGCCTAGACATCGGGAAATGCCATAAAATATTTACTGTATTTCATTCGATTAGCCTGCTGTGTGCACATTGTATTCCTGATCATTTCAGTTGTCGGTGTAAACCGGTTGTTCATTTTCGATCAAGTCAGCATAATACAAATAACGGCCTCCATTTCCAATGACATGTCAAACCAGCCATTTCTAAATGATTGTGTAGTATATGTATGAGATATTAAACAAAGAGGCCTTGTTTTTAAACGTTATATATTGACTAACTTACTATGAATGTATGTCAGGGTCAAAGGTCAGCTTCATGTCATACACACGACCACACAGATCTCGATCGTCTGCACCACCGAATCGCAACACTCGGCCCTTCACGATGTTCCTGTTTTCACTGAAGCCATTGCACTGTGATCCTAATAACCTGCTCTCACTCACTGTTAACTAACGACCCATCATCCTTTGCTCCCGTCCAGCTGACCGGCTGCCTCAATGTTGATGTTGATGTTGTTGTTGTTGTTGTTGTTGTTTATTGTTGTTAATTGTTGTGTCGGTGCTGTTCTTGTTCCCGTGCTTTAACCTGTGTCGATGTGGCTACTCGTTCTCGCCCCCATGACCGTGCCGCGGCTGTGCTGTGCTGTGTAAATCATGCATGGGCTTTGGGTGCATGGGAAAATGAAGGGGTTACACTGGCCAGCCTGATGGAGAAGAAGAAGAAAGGGTTTAGCTGGTTCAGCCAGTCCTCTGACACTCATGGTAAATCTCCCTCCCACCCTTCTGTCCCTTTCATATGTGTGATAACTTGATGATATTCGTGAATATGACCTGTTAGGAGGCTCGTACGGTGTTTGTTTAATAGGCTTTTTTTTAAAGTGACTAGTTCTGAACTTAAAATCTGATTGGAAACCAAGGTTAAAAAAAACAACAAAAAATAAACATTCACTGATATGTTTTGTTTTTTAGATTATTATTATTATTCATTGATTTAATTATTTACAACATTTACAACAGTTTAATCATATTGCCGTTTCCACCGCTTTACAGTATGAAAGTAATAATTCAAGTTATAGTGATTTTAAGTTAAAGAGGTCCTGGTAAAAAAGAAATACATTTATTTGATTTCGAGTATAGTTCAAATCTATTCACATTTTTTCTTCTGCACAATGCACACTGAAAACGTATCGCTATTGAAGACTGTGTGATATTTAATAAATGAGAGATATTGGAAATGCGCCTAGAGTATGCTTGAAATAATCGTCCTTTAGCACACCCAGATATACTTCAGTATATCTGTAGTTAGACCTCTGCACTGCGTCTGCACAATTAAAGTGCATTAAGTGCAAAATTCGTTAAGTATACCAGCTTAGTAAACTAAAAGTACAGGGGTATTTTTATTAGTTACATAA
This sequence comes from Puntigrus tetrazona, assembly GCF_018831695.1. Taxonomy (NCBI): domain Eukaryota; kingdom Metazoa; phylum Chordata; class Actinopteri; order Cypriniformes; family Cyprinidae; genus Puntigrus; species Puntigrus tetrazona. The sequence goes on from NC_056709.1 coordinate 8,391,838, forward strand.
ACATTTAAGTGTATCAGTATTTCTGGGCTGTTTTCCCATTTTTATTGGATTTATCTGTTTAATGTTACTTTTAGGCAGAAATAGTTGACCTCAGAGCTACCAAAAAGCTAAAAACTTGGATTTTAATTGGGTTTCTAATTAAATAAAATCACTTTTCACTACTGTTCGGAAGTTTGGGATCACAAAGATTTTTTACGTTTAAGAAAGAAGATTTAAGCAAGGTTGTATTTTTATTTCAGAATGTAATTTATTTCTGTGATGCAAAGCTGAAATTTCAGATTATTCCAGTCTTCAGTGTCACATGATTCTGTTCTTTTTGAGGAATTTTATATTGAACACTTATATTTGTGCTTAATAATTTTGTGGAATCAGTGATACATTTTATCAGGATTGTTTTTTTATTAATGTAAAGCAAAAAAATAAAATAAAATAACATTATGTAGATATATAAATGTATATATGTATAAATAGATTTTTTAAATGCCTTTATTGTATCTTTTTTGTAATTTGATGCATTCTTGTTGAATAGTAAAAATCACAGTGAGCCCAAAATTTTGAACGTTAGTGTATAATTTTTTGTATTAATCATTCACTTTAATAATTGACACAAATTGACCTGCACTGAAGTACACTAAAAATGTCCATGCGTGTGATGTTTGTGGACGCTTTAGTGTGTGAATGCACTGTTTATACCTAATCGTGCTACTTGTGCTTTGTAATTGTGAGTTTTCCTTATCTATGCCCATCAGCGCTTATTCTCTTCGTCCCCATCAGTTTTTTCCACAACATTAGTGTTATCAAACCCCTCGCTTGCCCGTTTCCTCCTTCCTGTACTAATTTAGTCCTCTCATTCTCATTTTCTCAAAATCAGAGTGAGTCAGAGATCAGATCCGGCAGGAGTGGGAGTGCAGCGTCTCTCCAACTTAAAAATCCCACTTTAAAACAGTGACAGCGAGTTTCTAACATAGAAATGAGGTTAAACCCAGATCACCAGGCTCATGGTCAGCAGTTTATAGAGCAGTCACAAAAAGTCTGATCACACTCGCTTATTACTGTCTTTGGATGTGTCAGAATTCATCCGTATACCCTGAGGGAATGTGAGGGCTAAGAAGAACAGATCGTTTTTACTTTTTGCCTTTGTTTTACCATTAATGAACTCATGATAAAACTTTTAGCCTTTAAATTTGATTTCTGTGAATTTGACAGTGATGCAAGTTGACTCGATGAGATATCGTATAAAAAAAAAAATAGCTATCCCTTTACATAATGATTCTATGAATTTATAAGTGGAATTGTGGAGATGAATTAATGACAATATATTCTAAAAACAAAAAGTGCATGGTGTATTGCACTAATTTCAATAGATCTGCAGTGTGTGTATGTGGATATATATATATATATATATATATATATATAAAAAAAATAGAATTTATAAATATTTCTTGCATATTTTTACATAATGCATGTTAGCATGTATTATATTTTTTGAATATTGTAATACATGTAGGAATGAATAAATGCGGTAAAATTGTTTACTGTCTGTTCATGTTAACTATTGCGTTAACTAATTATAGCATGCACACTATCAAGAAGTCACTTACCACACATACCAGAAAAGTGTTAAGTTCAAAATCAAATTGCATCACGTCAGAGCTTAGAAATAACATTTATACAGAGTTATATTCATGTTTTTTGCATTTTTTTTCTCACTCTTTTTAGCATTTCTCCTTCAAAACAGTGAACATATACACATATATTCATAATTTGAGCTGAAATTGGGTTTCACCAAGAATGTGCCTCAAACTCATTATCTTGTTTTTACACGTTTTTGTTCATTAAATCTTTCTTGGCAGAGTATGTGTGAAGTGCGTTTTAATTTGTGTATGATGAACCTTGTGTTTGTGACACAATAGCGAGTATGCCGGCGAGCGAGACAGAATCCATGAATACAGAAAATGAGAAAGGAGAAGATGAGAAGGCGACATGTTGTGGCCCGACATGGTGAGAAAACTCACAAATACACAAATGTATATTTCATCAGTAATGACGAGTACCTATTGTAATATGCTGTATCGAGAACACGTGTGGATGTACTGGCTTGTGTTTTAACTTTACAATTTGTTTTCATTTACAGTCAGAAGATTTCAAAATCAAAGTTCAGGTCAGTAAAGTTGAGATTAGCTCGCGCTAATGTTCATTTACAGTTTGTTTACAGCTGCATGTTATTGCATGTATTACTGTGAGCTTTCACTATCTAGCTAGCTAGCTAACAACGCTAAGATAGAATGCTAGACGGATGGATAAAATGTTAGCTAGCTTGATAGCATTCTAACATGTTGCTAGCTAGCCTTTTATCAGTCTATTCTATGTGTTGAGCGTTCTGTCTGTTTAGCTTCCTAGAGAGCATTCTGGCTAGCGCTCTGCGATCTCAGTCCTTATATGTAATTTTTTTTATCCTGCTGAAAAAAAAAACAATAGACACCATCGCAGATTTGTAATGGTTTTACTGATTATAATGGTACTTGTATTAATTTTAATGGAAACTGTTATGGACTCTAAGGGTCTCCACTGGTAATTGATCTGCTTCTGTAGTTGGGTACGCATTGACGTCACTGTCCTGCTGATGCATGAATGGTAATCAGTTTACACTCAATATAGTGTTTAATTCAGTGTTTGTGTAAAAGCATCCAGTTATAAAAAGGTAATTTAATTGATGAATTGTCAATATGATATAACAATACAATACATAGGGTATGATTTTACCACATAATTCAACATATTAACATAAAATGATGTAGCATGTCCCTTGAACGGCGAGTTTAAGAACCCATGTTCAACTTTTTTCTAAAGTGATTCAAAATCTAAACTTAGACTTGGCTTGGCATAAAACAAACTGGACTTACGGACAGCAGGTTACAACATCAATACATGACAAGAGACGACGGCAACGTGGCGGCTACTTATAACAAACAATACAGGTCACATGACAAGAAGTAACAAATGAGGACATATGACTAAGACAACCAATGAGAACATGACACATGAACAAAGAAACCAACAGCAGGAATATTTGAGGGCAAGGGAAGCATGACACCAACAGTGACACTCTAGTACAGCAAGTGGCGGTTATGTACCTAAAAAGTAGCTGCCTTTCGCCAATTAATAAGAAGACAAAAACAGTGAGCATCCAGAATAAAGCTTTCAGCGGTCTATAAAAGCACAGCTCCAATTTCTTATGAAATCTGTTTGTACAGTCACTCAAAGCTGTTACTCTGTTAGATGTGTTTCGTTGTTATGTTCAATGCTGCCATTCAGTCTTTTTGGCATTAAATGGACAGAACCGCAGTCAGTCCAGTCGACGGTGGTGTCACATGCATACCCTCTATTGGTAGCTTTTTAAAACCACTAAATCCCAATGGACTATGTCCCAAAACATAGAATTTGTAGTGAAAACCATTAAAATTTGTGATGGTTTCTATTTACTGCTTTCTGTTGTACAAAAAGCATATGAGTTACAAAAAAATCTAACATTCAGTCTGTAAAGTTACGTGCTTTTCTATCTAGCATATCATGGTATGCTAATGTCCTACGGTTGCATTATCTGTCTATCTATCCAATGTATTACTCTAGTGTTCAGCGTTCCAGCATCCTGTCTATCTACAGTAGCATTCCATTGTTCTGTGTAGTTCTGCCTAATCTTCTAAAATTCTGTCTCTTCTGCGTTCTGGTGTTCCGTCTAGCATTCTATTTTTATCTCCTCCTTTCAATGTATAATTCTGTTGTCATTTTACCATGCGTGTGTGTGTCTCTCTCTCAGTCGGCGCTGGCGTCGATGGAACAGGTTGTGTCGGAGGAATTGTCGTTTGGCTGTGAAATCTGTGCCGTTCTATTGGCTGGTGATCATCCTGGTGTTCCTCAACACTTTGACCATCTCTTCGGAACATTACAACCAGCCCATGTGGCTCACGCAAGTCCAGGGTGAGCCCCGCGCGTGTTTGCTCTCTCAATAAACGTAAACGATCAAGACCGCTTCACATTCTTCACCGCGTTCTTTCATCTTTCAACACGATTGCTTTTCTCCTGTAGATGTGGCCAATAAAGTGCTGCTGGCCCTGTTCACGTGTGAGATGTTGGTGAAGATGTACAGTCTGGGCCTGCAGGCTTATTTTGTGTCTCTGTTTAATCGCTTTGACTGCTTCGTGGTGTGTGGAGGCATCACCGAGACCATCCTAGTCGAGTTTGAGATCATGTCACCTCTAGGCATCTCAGTGTTTCGATGTGTGCGACTTCTCAGGATCTTTAAAGTCACACGGTGAGGAATGAAAATTATAAGGGAATATGAGGATTTTTTTTGTAGTAGGGCACAGGACACTTTTACATGGTTTGTTTTTTGCCTTTAGTCATTGGGCCTCTCTCAGTAACTTGGTGGCATCTCTGCTGAACTCCATGAAGTCCATCGCTTCTCTGCTGCTACTGCTCTTCCTCTTCATCATCATCTTCAGCCTCCTGGGTATGCAGGTGTTTGGCGGCAAGTTTAACTTCGACGAGACGCAAACGAAGAGGAGCACCTTTGACAACTTCCCTCAGGCTTTGCTCACTGTGTTTCAGGTCTGTCTGTGTGCATCTGTTAAGGTTTGATATTGATGGAATTATTGATATACTCTGATACGTGATGTGCTGTTTTCAGATCCTGACTGGTGAAGACTGGAATGCCGTCATGTATGATGGAATTATGGCATACGGTGGCCCTTCATCATCAGGAATGATCGTGTGCATCTACTTTATCATTCTTTTCATTTGTGGAAACTGTATCCTTTTGCTACTGCTGACTTACTAACCAAAAACCAAAAATTTAATTTTCTTAAGGAGTGAATTCATCTACTGATGGCAATCTAGTTCTCTTAGGGCTTTACACTGAAAGGAATCATCACATTTTGTTTAGCAAAGATGCATTAAATTGATAAAGAGTGAAAGAAATATTTTGTAACCTTTTGTAGTCTTTCAGATAATTGGTGTTCTTTTTATTTTTATGTAAATGCATGCAACTTTTTAGTCACCGTGGAAAAAATGCTCTGCATCACAGTTTCCACATAAATAATAAGCAGCTTTGAATTAATTAATAATAAAAAAAGAACAAAAAAATAAATTATTTTATTTATAAAAATATATCTGCCAAAATTAATGTTTTGATGTATTTAATGTTTTACTGCATTTTTATTAGTATAAATGCAGCCTGGGTGTGCGTAAGAAACTTTAAAAAAAAATGACCAATTTAAATGAATTTGGGAAGTTGTTTTGAAATAATCTGCACGCAGGTATGCAGTTATTTGCTCCACAGAAAACAAAAAAGATTTTTTAAAGTGTCTAAAATATATGTTTCTGTGACATCTATAGACATCTGTTACTTTTATCCTGACTAAGCAGTATTTTCTATCCCCTAAAGCTAAACCTACCCCTTACAGACATCCGTTTGCATTGTTAAACTTTCAGATAAACATCATTTACTATTTTTCCTATTTTTTCCATTGCCACGCGGTCCCCACAGTATCAAAAATTTCAGGTTTTATTATCCTTGTAAGTACATTTAGTCCCCTCAGTGTAGCATAATCAAGCACACACAGTGAGTGAGTGAGTGTGTGTTTCTATTTCAGATCAAATGCTTAAATATCAAGGCATTTTAAATAGCCATTTTGAATTGCGAGTGTTACATTGCATTTTATCCCAGATAGACTGTTTGCTGTTTGCTCATGAGCATCAGAATATTGTTTGCTTAACACATTGACATCTAGACATTCTTCTGAATGTGTTCTTGGCTATCGCTGTGGACAACCTCGCCGACGCAGAGTCTCTGAACACAGACAGCGACGATAAGAAGAAAGGGTAAAGTCTTGCAGAGGTCATTTTATCTGACATTGAGGGCCTGGATCTGGTTTCTACTTGCATTTTTCACTCTGTGTGTATTTTGTTTATTTTCTAAGTGATGAAAACGAGGAAAATGAAGACGATGCCAAGGTAATTAGTCGTTGTGTGTGTTTGTATTTGATATTTTTCTGTGTTAGTAGTAGCATACAATAATGCTGGCGTCTCTCCTTCAGGCTGGAGAGGAGGACGAGAAGGACAATGCAGGTAAAAAACTTAATCTGCGTGTATTTGCACGTTGAATGCCATTTTTAAAAATATGCTTGTTCTGATCGTCGTGTCCGTGTAACAGAGGAGGATGAAGACGAGCCGGACGTTCCTGCGGGGCCCCGCCCACAGATCTCAGAGCTCGTTAAGAAGGAGAAAATCACACCAATCCCAGAGGGCAGTGCGTTCTTCATCTTCAGCAACACAAACCCGTACGTGTCACATTGAAGTCTGCTCAAACTCGAAACTAAACAGGAACAAAGACGTAGAAACATTTACATATATACTATGCATATGTATAAAATGAGTCACTCTCATTTACATTTATATTTGCACTGCATTCTAAGTACACACATGTGCGTGTGTGTGTATGTATATATATATATATATATATATATATATATATATATATATATATATATATATATATATATATATATATATATATATATATATATATAAATGTATATATATATATATATATATATATATATATATATATATATATATATATATATATATATATATATATAGCAAGATGTTTATACATTTGAATGTTTTAATATAAATATACATATAAATATAAAATGTAATATATAATATAAAATCTGAATATATGCTCTTGTGTATATTATATGCATAATAAATAAAAATTTTATTTAATTTTAGTACTTATTTAAGTTTTTTCAGTCAACTCAGTATTTTATTTTAGTCTATATTTTTCGATTCCTTTTTACAATTCCTTTCCTTTGTATTTCTATTATCCACATTTCTAATTACTATTTTCAAATTTTAGTTTCTATTTTCACAAGGCAACAGAATTTTTCGTTTTGCAAAATTAGAATAAAATAGCATTTTTTTTAAAGCTTCTGAACCCTAAAGGCACACATATATAGTGTTCAAGATGTGTTACAGTGTGTCTTTTTCTCCCTACTCTCTCTCTTTCTCTCTCTCTCTCTCTCTCTCTCTCTCTCTCTCTCTCTCTCTCTCTCTCTCTCTCTCTCTCTCTCTCTCTCTGTCTCTCTCTCTCTGTCTCTCTGTCTCTCTCTCTGTCTCTCTGTCTCTCTCTCTGTCTCTCTCTCTCTCTCTCTCTCTCTCTCTCTCTCTCTCTCTCTCTCTCTCTCTCTCTCTCTCTCTCTCTCTCTCTCTCTCTGTCTCTCTCTCTGTCTCTCTCTCTCTCTCTCTCTCTCTCTCTCTCTCTCTCTCTCTCTCTCTCTCTCTCTCTCTCTCTCTCTCTCTCTCTCTCTCTCTCTCTCTCTCTCTCTGCTCTCTCTCTCTCTGTGTCTCTCTGTCTCTCTGTCTCTCTCTCTCTCTCTCTCTCTCTCTCTCTCTCTCTCTCTCTCTCTCTCTCTCTCTCTCTCTCTCTCTCTCTCTCTCTCTCTCTCTCTCTCTCTCTCTCTCTCTCTCTCTCTCTCTCTCTCTCTCTCTCTCTCTCTCTCTCTGTGCAGAGTTCGTGTCGCGTGCCACAAGCTGATAAACCACCACATCTTCACCAATCTCATCCTCGTTTTCATTATGTTAAGCTCCGCCTCCTTGGCCGCCGAGGACCCAATCAGAAACTTCTCTGCCCGGAATATCGTGAGTACAAATTGCACACACACACACGCGCAGAGACAACACACACACAAACAATTCGGTTTGGTTACTTATTAATGTCCAAGACACTGGACATTAATGAGTCACACACTCAAGTCAATTCAACTAAAACAACATGGTAAGTGATATTCAACTTCATATTTTCACATATGAATATTGTAAAAGTACTACTTTTATTTTTACTGGATAGGAACGATTTAGTGTACTCAGATTGTGAATACATAAAAAACATTTCTGATTAAATAAACGTTTTCCAAAGCATTTACAGATAATACGATCTGTTATTCCTTCATCTCTCGGTGTTTGCTAACTCTTTTCCTTCAAACTAAGGATGCTACCTTCACTGTTTTTGGGGTGTTACCGTAACAGACACACTGGTACACCTAGAATAACGAACTAAACTAAACACCATGTACCTCCAATTCTAAATCTATTTCTATTCTGATAAGAAATGATGATTTGCTGAATGTCCTTGTTAAACATGTACGTTGCTCTTTGCAGATACTTGGTTACTTTGACTATGCTTTCACGGCTATCTTTACTGTAGAGATCGTGTTAAAGGTAAATGTCCTGCCCTGTGCTGGTGTTGTGTGTGGTGTATGTGCAGTAACGCTGTAACCGTCTGGTTTATTCCAGGTCCTAGGCTATGCAGATTATGTCTTCACTAGTATGTTTACATTTGAGATCGTGTTGAAGGTAACCTCTCGGCACACAGGCCTGGCTGCATTAACTCCATGTGTGTCACCTGCTACTTCAGTACTACCTGGCTTGATCAATCTCTTTTCTTTCTCTTTTTTTAAACCACGGCACCTCTTTTACTAAAAGACTAAAAGAAAAGAAATGTCTGAGAACATGAAAGCACATCTTCATCAAACAAAGCACAAGAGTTGTCAGGTTTTCAGCTTTCTTTTGGGGAGAAACGGCAGGGCTTGAACTCAACCCTGATCGGTTAAAGTGGGGTTAAGGAAAGTTTGGAGAAATCGCACAGGATGCGTCTGTGAAACTAAAAATGCTTTTTGTTGAGGAAAGAAGCTAATTTCAAAAAGACGAAACTATGCAACTCTTTGTGATATGAGAACAACACTGCCTCTCTCATGCCTTCATAACCGATTGGCCCGTATCCAGTCCATAAAAGAGGGGGCAAATACAACCATGCTTGGACAGAACATGGTTCAAACCCCTTAACTGAGTGCATATCAATGCAATGTGACCTCCAGCGCTGAACGGGGGCAGCAGCACAGCTTTAATAGTTCTCTCCGGCTCTGTTCAGAAAATCATAGTATACATATAATACAGTTCTATACGTATATCTTTTTTTTTTTTTTTTTTTTTGCTTTAATATATTTACTGTAAGTTAACTGCCAGTATAGCATTTAATAATATTCAGTTACATTTTTGTTTATGCATATTGCATTTTATTTCCACATCTACAGTAACACTTTAGGAAATCTGAGAAATTTTAATGTTATTTAGCCAGCTTAAGAGGAAAAACATTGCAATTTTGTTCTTGACAAGGTTGTTTTAGTTGCCAAAAATGTCACCACAAGTTGTTTTGCATTTTTGGACAATACAATAAAAATTTAGGCTGTCATTCCTGCATTTTTAATAAATCCACTACTTATAAATGTAAATACTTTCGGTGCTTTTGCACCCTGAACACACACATATAGTATTCAAGACTGAAAACTGTACCCACAAGTCATTATGTATGACTTTAGAGTTTATTACATCTTTAGCTTTTTTTATCAAAATTGCCACATTTTATTAAAAATAGACATACAAATACAAAATGCACACTATTTTCAAGAATATTAGTACGATTTAATTTAATTTAATTTTTTTTTTTTTAAATAAAAATTTATAAAAGATTTTTACTATGCTACAAATAGTTGCTTAGTAGTTTTAGATACTCATTAAGAGTAAGCTTTAATGAGTTTAGTCCACGGCTGTTAGCTATTATTGAAAACATCAACATGCATTAGAAAACAAGAAAACCACACTTATTACTTGATTTTAAATAACAGTATGCAGTATACAGTGTGTACTGTGCAATATTTAGTAAATAGCATTCTAATATCAAAATCAGAACTCGGCCCTATTGTTTTGTGGAGAGATTATTAGTGCTGATCTTGGACCACCAGCTACTACTTCAAATGTTTTAGGCAAAAAATGTACGAAATGTTCGTGAAACATTATTATGTAGTTACCCAAATTTGTTCTCCGGTCAGTTACCGTAATGTTACCGTAATGTTACCGTAACACAGTGCTTGCCCTTCTAGTGTGTGGTTGCATCTGTATTCATATACATTCAGCGAATGACTCCTTTGCATTCATGATTTTGGAGCGACTTGCTTTGGTTTTGGCTGGTCTTTTCTCTGCCTGCTGAATATGAAGTTGCAGTAGGAGCTTTTTCCCCCTCTTTTCTTTACCGAATCTTGCCGAGGGAACAGGGCGCAATGTTCTCAAGGATTAAAAAAAAAAAAAAAAAAAAAAAAAAACTAAAACGGCTCACATGAATGTGACAGTAAGGGAAGTTCTCATTTCAGATCGCCTATTAGATAGGTTCCTTTTCTTTCTGACTCTTTCCGTCTCTTCTTGCTCTTTTGTCTTTTCCTCCTGTATTCTTTCTGTCGATCCTCATTTCTTCTCGTCGTAATTTAGGCCCCCTTCAAAGCTCGGCAACAAACAGCATGTTTTATTGCCGGGCGCCCCTAGTGGCGGATTGTGAAACAGAGCTTACTACTACATTCATGTTGACTCAGGCCGTGAGGGTTTGGCGGAGTTAGTGCTAGGATCTCGCCTTTAGTCCAACTCCGAGCACGCCACCCTTAAAAAAGAGTGATATTAAGGAGTGTATATGTGTGTTTCTGTCTGTACGGGTGTGTGTGTGTGTGTGTGTGCGTGTGTGTGAGAGTGTTTTCTGTCTGAGAGTGTGATTTGCTGTTCCTTATGTCTGTGTCTTTCTTTACGGTGGAGCAGGTTTTGACCATCTATGCTTGTTTTGTCAGATGACCACGTATGGCGCGTTTCTCCACAAGGGGGCTTTCTGCAGGAACTACTTCAATCTTCTCGATCTGCTGGTGGTCGGCGTGTCGCTGGTGTCCTTCGGAATTCAGTGAGTGATTGTTGTATTTTAGGGCTGTGCGGTAAATTAATATTAAACTGGAGTCGAAACATTGTGGGATTATTATTAAGTCCCAAAGGTTGAAATGTACTTAAATATTTTATTGTTGTTATTATTTTACAATGAAATATCGCAAAAGTATTATTGTATATAATAGAATATTATATCATATTAATAGTACTTAAATAAGTTATTATTTTTTTTACAGTGAAATTACAATAGTAATATTGTAGTTGTAGTTTATTGTGGTTTATTTTAAATATTAGTAGTCATTTTTATATTTTTCTCATGGACTCTGATTTCTACTTAATAGCAAAGCATTACAATGTTAATATTTCTTTTTTATTTTAATATTTACTTCACGGTCATTTTATAAATAATTACAAAACTTTTTTTGCCAGATAATGTATTTTTAAATACCATTTTTAAAATTGCATTTTTTATTAGAAAAATCACACTTACACTAATTTCTCATTAATACTAAGGTATTACAATATTATTATTTCTGATTTAGTTTATATTTATGTAAATTTTAGGGTCAGTATGATATTTACTTTATTTACTTTCTTTTTGCCAGTCAACCTTTTCTTTTAAGTTTCATTGAAATATTTTTTTTCTTAAAAATGTGTCAGATTTTTCTCCCGATCATAGAGCGTAATGATTTAATTTAAGTATTACTTTTTTTTGGAGAGCTGTTAAGTGAATGCGTCCAGCATAGCTTAGATGAATTGACCTGGTTGAGATATTGTTGAGATATTGAAAGAATTCAATGTTTACAAAAAAAAAAAAAAAAAACGCGTTTCATGGTTCCATGAAGCTGGACGACAAAGCTTGTTCAGAAACCCGCTGAAGACACCAGCATCATAAGGGCTTTAAATCTTGGATTTTGTCCTCTGTTTTGCATGTCTTTAGTAACGTATACGCCTCTGTCTCATGCAGATCGTCGGCCATCTCAGTGGTGAAGATTCTGAGGGTCCTGAGGGTGCTGCGTCCACTCAGGGCCATAAACAGAGCTAAAGGACTGAAGGTTCTGCTCACTGCTTTGCTTTGTCTTCAGGAAATAACGTTACTATGGCTAATTGGAATAGTGCCCCTGTCACGTCTGTCCGACAGTCTCTTTAGCTTTCTCCTTTGTTTTCTGCAGCATGTGGTCCAGTGTGTGTTTGTGGCCATCAGAACCATTGGAAACATCATGATTGTCACCACACTGCTGCAGTTCATGTTTGCCTGCATTGGCGTACAGCTCTTCAAGGTAAATATTTAATATATGGCATTGGTTTTTAAGATTTCTGTTAAGTAAGTTCTCACCCAGGCTGCATTTATTTGTTAAAAAATGTTGAAAACAGTCGCGCCGCTCAATATTTCATATTTCTTCTTTTTCTTCAGGGGAAGTTTTATCGCTGCAACGATGAAACCAAGTCCAGCCCGGAGGAGTGCAAGTGAGTCTAAATTAAAGTCTGAACATTTTTAATCATCGCTGATAGTAACTACTTCAATTCACCTTTCTATTAAGACTACTTGCTTGCACAGCATTTAAAAAGATTTTCTCTCTCCTAGGGGAACATATATCCTGTATAAAGAAGGAGACGTGAACCAGCCGATCATTCAGAAGCGTCATTGGCACAACAGCGATTTCAACTTTGATAACGTGCTCATGGCCATGATGGCTCTATTCACGGTGTCCACGTTTGAAGGCTGGCCGGCGTAAGAATTCAACACTACAAAATCATTTAAACATCAGATGTAGATCAACACTTTTTTATTTTTTGCGCATCTTGATATACATCAGATACAGAATAGCGCCATTACTTTATTATATTTTACGATTTTATTGAATTATTTTGCTTCACCTTCAGATATAGAACAGCACTGTTTATTTTCTTTTATGTTTTATGCACCTTATAAAACAAACACAGCATGGCGTCTATTATTTTATTTTTTAAGAATCAGATATTGATAATGCTAAATTTTATTTCATTGAACTAATTCTAAAACAGATGTAGAATAGCACATAAAAAATGTTCATGCACTTTAATACGTGTATATCAGATACCTTACTTTTTTATTTTATATTAGTATGTTTTTTTTTATATTGTGTATCTTATGATAGATCAGATATAGAATAAATCTGTTTAATTATATTTTTATAGATAAGAAATACTAAACACATATATAAAACCTTACATTTATCACTCTTTATGCATCCATCTTAAAAGGAACAAAAAATCCAGTTTGGTAATATAATAATCAGAAGCCTATTATTTTCCAACCTATAGTGTTGTGTATTTTTTTTTTTTAGAATTAGTTTGTAATATTAGTGATTTTGAAAATGGCTCTATATATTCGGATATTTTGAAATAGCTAATGCTGGTTCTTGAATTGCGCATTCTTACTCTGGTTGTGAACACCACAGGGGAAATGAACGAGTGTTTTTTGTGTTTGTATTGGCGCTGTTGGTAAGTGCCGCTGTGAACTCGATGCCAACACTAGCACGCTGTCCCTGTAATTACAACACCACACTGCTTCAAATGTTCTGTTAGTTTAACACGCTCTTAGTTTCACACACACACACACACAGAGTGACAGAATAACACAATATAGCTGTTCTGTAACTGTGGGTGATAAAGTACACTTTTTTCCTCGTTTCTCGTTTCTTTTGGTTTACTTCTGCGTTTCGTCTTTCCTAAGGTTGTTGTACAAGGCCATAGACTCCAACCGGGAGAACCTGGGTCCCATCTACAATTACCGTGTGGAGATTTCCATCTTCTTCATCATCTACATCATCATCATCGCCTTCTTCATGATGAATATATTCGTGGGTTTCGTCATTGTGACCTTTCAGGAACAGGGAGAGAAAGAGTACAAGAACTGTGAGCTGGACAAGAACCAGGTAAGAGAAGACACGCTGGGATATGTCACAAACCGCTGCATGTTTAGGCAATGAAATGATGCTGGCTTAGATTAAACATGAGGGATTCTTATAAGTAAAAGTTGCATGTATCCTTAAGGAATGATGCAGTCCCAGAATGCAGTTATATACACGATATTTTTATTGATATTATAATGTTACGTTTTTAATTAACATTTTGTTACATTTAAGGGTGAGACTCTACAGTAAGGTGTTATTTGTTAACGTATTAACTAACATGAAACAACCAATGCTTTTATTACACTATTTGTTAACGTTAATGAAAATACGTCCACAGTGCGTGAACTAATATTAACAAACAAAACGTGTGACTTCAATAATGCGTTAGTAAATGCTGAAATATTAACTTAGATAAGTTCATAATTAAAATTCTGTGGAAGTATTGTTCGTTCTTAGTTCATGTATGCTAATGTTGTTAACCTTATTGTAAACTATTTAAATAATATTTCAAATCAATATTTCTAAAGGTTTTTGTTGTTTTTACGTGCTTTATCGCTAGGCATCTGCTAACTTCAGCTGTGAATGTGAATTGAGTTTCTAGTGCTTTTGGTTACATTTTAGCGGCACCTGTTTTTGATTGAACTTATTAAGGTTCTGTATTCTGTTTATTTCCTTTATTATAAATGATTATGCATATGAGCTGATGTCCACTTAATTTAAAATTTAAGACCAAATCCAAAGCCCTGTTAATGTTAAATGACAGAACGTGTGTTTTGTGTGTGTGTGTGTGTGTGTGTTCCTCAGCGTCAGTGTGTGGAGTATGCGTTAAAAGCACGTCCTCTCAGGAGGTACATCCCAAAGAACCCGTATCAATATAAGTTCTGGTACGTGGTGAACTCCACCGGCTTCGAGTACATCATGTTTGTCCTGATTTTACTCAACACCATCTGTCTGGCCGTTCAGGTAACTGATATTTACAAGTTAGAGTTCAAGTTTAATGTGTACATAATTGTTTGGGTTTTGCATCACAGCCCAGATTGTTGGACATCGAGTGGCGACCCGACAGTAACAAAATTGGAGGAGAAAACAAGATTTAATCCCATTTCATATGCTCATTGTGTAATTTTATTTCCTGATGTATATAAAGGACCTCACTTTAATATTTACACATATATTTTATGAATTATAATTAGTCCCCATGAAATCAAAATGTTGTGGATTTAGTCTGTCTGTTAAAATCTACACTTGAAAAAATATACTGTAACATATATATATATATATATATATATATATATATATATATATATATATATATATATATATATATATATATTATTTATTTATGATATTTTGAAATAGTTTTCATTTTAATCTAAGTGTTTTTGTGCCTTTGTGAAATATTTGTATTGCATTGGCACTTTATTTTTATTTTAGTAATTTTTAGTTTATTTTATTTTAGTCTATAGTAATTTTTTTTTTTGCCATTTCTACCATTTTTATACAACACGTTCCATTAATATTCCTACAATTGAATCACGCACATTTCTCTGTCCAGCACTACGGTCAGTCCGAGCTGTTCAATTACGTTATGGATATCCTGAACATGGTCTTCACTGCCGTCTTCACTGTGGAGATGGTACTCAAACTGATCGCCTTCAAGCCCCGAGTGAGTAATTCAAACACTCAGATACACGCTGTCACACGTAATCACATCACTTCCCATTCGGACATTCATAACGCAGCAGTAGAAATACTCTTCCCTTCTCAACATATCATACTGTTTTATCATGTTAACATCCCTCTGCCCCACTGTCCACTTTGACACATGCAGATTTGTGTTGAGAAGAAGGACAGAATGCTAGTAAGCAGCTCAGTGTGATTTGCAGTGCTGTCGTTTTCAGCTTTTCTGTGTGGCGTGACTAGCAGTGTTTCTTTAACTCGTTCAGTCTTTAAACCGACGTCTGTAGAAGACAAATGCATGAAGCTCTTACGATTTATAATATACTAAATTTTCTATTTAATATGAATGCTTTGTGTTGATTGACGCTGTAATAAATAACCCAGCTAACAAGGAACGCTCTTAGAAGAAACAGGCTAACGTTCCGGCAAACTTCTCTCATGCTATAAAATATGAAAGTTTATTCAAAATATTGGCACACACATGTTATTTGTTGATTTTTCATGAAACGCTCTACTGAAACATTTTCAATATATATATATTTTTTCTTTTCTTTTTAACATCGCTACTATATTACCATCTGAATATTCAAAAAGTAATATTTCTATTGTGTTTGCGAAATGACAATTTAACATTGCCTTCAAAAACATTTTTGTATCATTTAGATAAAGTACTATTAAATGTTTTTATCTTTTCTGATTGGGCGATTTTAACTTTTAACCTTGCATTTTACTTGTTTTTTTTTGTAATTTTATTACTATCATTTGTCATTTATACACAGATACACACACACATATATATATATATATATATATATATATATATATATATATATATATATGTATGTATGTATGTATGTATGTTTTTTTTAAGAAATCAGTTAAAAGCAAGGCAAAATTTATTTAGTCTTTTAAGAGATTTAAAATGCTTCAAACTACCAATAAATAATGTTTTTAGAAATAAAAAGAAATAAAATGTTAATAATTAGATTTTCAGAATGCGTTTTTGTTAGCTGGGAAACTAATATCAGTTTTTAATATAAGCTTTATATACATTTATTTTATATATATATATATATATATATATATATATACACACATATATATATATATATATATATATATATATACATATATATATATATATATATATATATATATATATATATATATATATAATTTATATATAATGGGATATGTACAGGAACTAATTGCTAATCATCACCTATATTTTCTGGCCGTCCGCCCCACTGCGTATCTCAGGGGTATTTTGGGGACGCCTGGAATGTCTTTGACGCTTTGGTTGTGATCGGCAGCATTGTAGACATAGTGCTGAGTGAGATTGATGTAAGTACAGCACAGTTGTAGGCCCTGTCTCCTCTGATATCTGCTCACCCGTCTCAGCCCTTTACTTCAGACAGACTCGCTTTCAGCTCAGGATGAGCTTCTTCTCAACCGACCGCTGATTTCTTTGACTGCTGAGATCTAACATCTGTATTTCTTTCTTTTCGCCCTCATTCTTTCTCCAATCTTTTCTGTCCCCCTCCTCCTTGTGTGTGGTGTGCCTTTTATTAACAGCATTATTTCACTGACGCGTGGAACACGTTTGACGCCTTAATTGTTGTCGGTAGCGTCGTTGATATCGCTATCACTGAAGTCAACGTAAGTACAACCGTCTTCACCTTTCACAGTTTAGAAGCCTTGCAAGAAAACCATGTCTGGTTCCCAGCACAAATGATATCCACTAGAGTGTATGTTAACTAGATTATTGAATGTATTTTAGTAATGTTTTATGATTTTGATCAGTGGTTCTCTATTGAGAGCCCAAATTATTGGACAAATAAATGGTGACCCAACAGTTAAATTATTTTTTTTTTGCATTTTACAAAAGTGAAAAAATAAAGAAATAAAGAAATATATATATATATATATATATATATATATATATATATATATATATATATATATATATATATATATATATATATTGTATAATTATTTAAACATTTAAAAGAGACCACTTTATTCAGGATATTTTGAGCAGGAGGTTAAAAAAATATATTTAAATATATTTAAAACTGTATTTTTTTGTAAATGTCTTTCACATTTAATAAAACAATCTTACTGACATATATGATATGATATATGATATGATATGAAAATAATATTCATAATCTGAGACAATATTTTCCTTTTAATTTTCATTTCTTGTAATGGCACTGCTGTTTTTTTTGCAAGGTTTCACTATATGTTGTCTTTGAAGTGAATTGAGGTCGTACAGCTAACCTTAATAACATTAACAGTCGCACTTTTTGTTTCCACTGCTTATCTGAAATGAATCCCTGAGGACTGCTGAGAAAACAACCGTTTTGTTTTGTGTTTGTGTTGACCATCGGTCTGTGGTCTCACATCTAAATGTGTGTGAATGCAGTCAGAACTGCAGAAATTCATCAGCTGGTTTGTCTAACGCTTGTTCTTCCATTCTGTCTCCATAGAAACTTTTAGAGGCAAGTATGGCAAGAAGTGATCTGCTGTTTGTTTGTGTTCTGCTTCGTAATGACTTGATTCCTTGAAGTGCTTGTAAGGACAAAAAAATGCCCTTGTAAAAAGTTTGACAATATTGTCCTGGTTTAAGTTTTCTTCAAGATTAGTTTAGAAAAAAAGAGCATATTTGTGCCTTGCTGATTTTGTGTAATGAAGTAAAGCTCCCACTGCCTTGGCTTTACTGATTACAAGCCAAATCAGTATTAATTATTACTTTTTGTGGGCAGGAAGGTTGATGACTTGTTAAAGGAACAGACCATCACTTTTTGGCATCACACTTAAAGTGTTCAACGGCAAACAAAATATTGATGTGGAAATTTCAACAGCTTAGTTCTTCTGCTTGTTAAAATAGAACAGATTCTAGAATTTTAATAATAGTGCATTTTATACAAATATAATAGTGTATTTTATACAAATATTGTTAATATTTTGACATTTTGAATCAGATTTTAAATGTAGATGATCAATTTTCATTTTAGTAATTTTTTATGTCCTGTCATTATATTATTAGTATATAACCTATTTACATATTAGTGCTATATATAAACACACAAGTATATATTTGGGAAGCATAAGTAAAAGATATATTTTTTTATATAAAAGATATAATAGATATATATTTATATAAAGATATTTAAATATATGCTGTATGTGTACATACATAATTAATTCACATATATTATGTACGTAGAAACATATATTTTTGCCCATATATTAATATATGGTTGTACTGAGGCAATTACCCTTATATATGACACAAGTAACAGTCAAGAATGCTGTTTTTGTTTCGATTCTTTGTTCGAATCTAAATCCACTTTTGAATCACTGACTCACTAAGCCATTCATAAAACAGTCTTTTGATTCGTTCCTAAAGGATTCAGCCATTTTGATTGAATCACTGAGTCATTCAAACGATTCTCTTTTGAACACTTGCTGCCACCTTCTGGCGGTTTTAAGTTTCCCATCTAAAGTAAGTTAAATTGTTTTCCAAGATATGTATATTAGCCAATCATTTATTTAAAGTATTCAGAGAAAAACCTTGACTATTTATATTTATGAAATTTAGATTAATTTTTTAGAATTTAATTATAAATTAACACAATAGCTGTAGCTGGTATAGTATTGTACATTTATATATATATATATATATATATATATATATATATATATATATATATATATATATATATATATATATATATATATATTTACTTTACAAGCAAATGTAATGTAAATGATATCTGGGAGTATCAAAAGTTTACAGACAATCATAGTTATGTTAGTTATGTTTTATTTCTCAGCATTTCTCAGCATTATTGCCATTTGATTATTTCTGATGACATTTACATTTACATCTACATTTAGTCATTTTGCAGACGCTTTTATCCAAAGCGACTTACAATTGAGAGTACAGTACAATTGATGAGAACATAGACGCAACCGGCTTTTGACTGCATTCACATTTAAGAAGTTTTGTCCTGTTTTAAAAACATAACTGACTGCAAACTGATGCATTAAATAATAATATTTAATATTGGACATGAAGAGGGTGGTGCGGGGAAGTGATGGTGTTCTTTTAAGAGCAATGGTTGCGTTTCAGTGTGTGATGTCTTGGGTGGTGCTACTTAAAATCCTGTATCTCACAAATACTGTCCAGTTTCAGACATATAGCATAGGGAGCACACACACACGTATTATTATTATCTCACACGGCTGTCACTCTGCTGTCTGAGCTACAGTGCTATTTTTCTGGTGTTTCTCGTGTCCCAGCGTCCATATATAAATGTATATATATGTGTTGTATATGTTCCTGTAGGTGTTGTATTGTGGCCATTTTCATTAGATGTGTTGTATTTGTGTTTGTGGAGTCTTCGGTGTTCTTGTATTGTTTGAATGTGGACATATGATATGAATTACTGAGAGACTGTGGATGTGTGTGTGTGTGTGTGTGTGTGTGTGTGTGTGTGTGTGTGTGTGTGTGTGTGTGTGTGTGTGAGTGAGAGGATTAAAGAGTGACCGTGGCTCGTCTTTGTATCCGTTTCTTTTTTTGTCTGTGTTTTCCTCTATATCTTTATTTTCTGCTGTCTTTGTGCATTTCAGTGGCAATAAAATCATCAAGATGTTTCACAAGGTCTTCTGTCAAATTGATTAAATTAGATTAAGTTAGAGATGAAAACTTCACAATTTACTCATCCTCATGTTGCTCTAAAGCAGATTTTAAATACGTTTCAATAATGTATTGGTCCATGTTTTACAGCGCACAGACAATGAACGGAAAAGCTCCTTAAAAATATCATAAAAGATTATTCGGACATATTTTAATAACTTTTGAAACGTGTAGGAAATTATTCCTTAAACACTGCAAGTAGATCTTCTAGTCATGATAACTGTATCACTCTCATTTGTGAACGAATCATCAGACCGGTATTGTGAACTAGATTCATTCAAAAGATTCAATTCACGCGAATATAAGAATTCATGTTTTTTTAATGAATAACAGCTTAAAATTCACTGTTCATTATACAAAGTTAATACTATTAATATATGGACACATTTTAGTCCTTTTAGAGTTTCACTCAGTTTCATGATTTTTGCAAAGGATGGACGAAAAGTTCAAGACAATGAGATTTAAACATGAGGGTGATTAAATATCGTCATTTATTTTGAATTATCCTTTAAAATGTTTCTTTAGTTGTCAAATAAGCATTGCATCATTTTAAAAAGCCTTGTGAAACTCTTTTTATCACTTGTTTTTTAGTGGCTTTCAGGCTTGTTAAGTTCTGCGATTATAGATATAAAGCATTAGATCCAGGTTTTTTACACGCATATGTGTCTCCGTCGGATCTATTATGCTCGTATCTATACTCCTCAGTCCCCACTCGGGGGTATGTGTGACTTTCACCCAATCTTGCGGTGGTTGGAGTGACTGGTTTGCCCATCCCCTGTTGCATGTTGGGATATATAGCTGCTAACATTAGCTTGATTTTCTGCAGATGGCGCTCGGCCACCCGCTCCATTCTCCTCCGGTCAGTGCCCAGTGTAGTCCGTTTGAAGTTGAACCTTCCTCTCTTTCAGTTCCTCCTGTTCACCTCCAGACAGAATGGCCCTGGAGCTCAGAGCTGATTTAAATAACTAGCCGACGAAGCGCTTCGGTTGTAGTATACAGAGACGTTCACAGAGAGAGAATCGATACACGTTCTGTACTGTGACCACCCAAGGAGTCAGCAGTCTGGGTATACTTCAAAACAGTTACATTGTTATTAATAAAGAATAGAGAGACAGGTGTGCAGGCAGCCCAGGCTCGTATCGGCTCTTCAGTGTTGTGTGTGTGTGTGTGTGTGTGTGTGTGTGTGAGTGACTGTGTGTCTCTCTGTTCTGTCTTCCTCAGAGGAGAGAGCTTGAGTAGAGCAGGTGTGTAGACGTCAGACAGGCTGCATGACCTCCATTACTGCTTACTGCTCTCTTCCTTCCTTCCTTCCTTCCTTCCTTCCTTTTTCCTTTCTTTCATTTATTTATTTTTTTCTTTATTTCCTTCTTGTTACTTTCTTCTCATTTTTTAATTTCCTTCTCCCTCGCTCATTTTCCCCATGTCTCCTTTTTTTACATTTCAGAAGTAACATTTTTGTCTTCATTCTTTTTCTTGCTTTTTCTTGCCTTTTTTCTCCTCCTTTTGTTTCCTCCCTCCTTCTTTTTTTTAATTTCCGCTTTATCTCTGCCTCCTTCCTTCTTTTGACTTTTCTTTTTATTTTATTTCATTTCATGTCTGCCTTCATTCATTCTTTCCTACTTTTTCTTATCTCCCTCCCTTCCTTCTTTATATTTAACTTTCTTTACTTCCTCCCTTCCTTCTTTCCTTTGCTCAATTCCTTCCTTATTTCTTTCATCACTTTTTTTTATTTCTGCCTTTATTCTTTCCTTCTTACTTTCTTTCTCACTTTTCCTTCTACCTTCATCCTTCTCTGAATTCTTTATCTTAATTTCTAGATCTCTCCTTTCTTTATTCATTTGAATTTTTCCTATTCCTTTCATTTTTAATTAAGGATGAAAGAATGATGGAAGGAAATATAGGCTATTTCCTTCCATCATTCCTTCATCCTTAATTTTTCTCAGTGTTCCCTAACGTTTACCTTCCTTTTTCTTTGTCCCTGCTTTCTTTTTCTGCTTTTCTTCTGCCATTACTTTTTTCTCTGTCCATGTTTTTCAACCATTCTTTCTCATTTCTTAGTTTTCCCTCATTTTGCCTTCTTTTTTCTTTCCTTCCTCATCATGCTTTCCCCTCTCTCTCTCTCTCTCTCTCTCTCTCTCTTGCATTGGACTGTTAGAGCGCCCTCGGGTGGTGTCTCTTTTGCAGGGCACATGCATGGAGATGCTGCGGTGCTTCTGGAACAATGAGCTCCTTCGAGTCTTGCGTTGCTTTTATGGCGAGAGCGCGTTCGAGAAAATCATTGTATGTTTGCAAGCGTGTGCCTGATATGCCTGATGCCTTAAACGCATGCGCCATAAATGCCACAGCCAGAAACTGCATCTTTTTGTTTTCTTCCTGCTTCTCATGCAAATGTAAATAGCTATAGACGAGGGATGTCAGGCTGCGCGACTGAAGCCATATCTGTCTGGAGTCTTTCTGCGCAGATGAAAGATTCATCTTTTTTTTTTTTCTGATTTACCTGCTGACTTTTCTTCCCACTGTGTGAGCGCTTTAATGTTGATGAATGTGGTTTTAGTTTTTTTGTTCTTTCAGAGTCAAGAACTGATTTGTTCTCCGAACCAGATATGTGGACAGGATTTATTTTGTCTGCATGCGAAAACATAATAATCCTAAATTTAAAGCTGTTTGACTTAGGAAACAATAAATTGCATCGGTAGTGGACATTGGTGGACACATTTATCGAGTGAAATGATTACGACAGAACATAAGCATGTTCTGTGCACATATTATTTATTATAAAACCAGTTATGTTTTCAATGTGTAGTATCGGTTGCTAGGTAACTTAACTTGCTAGTGTCACACTAATTACTATATAAACGCCGTATGATTATCAATCGTCAATGCACATGAATGTAGAAGAATGTAAATTTCATAATATGGCATTGTAGGCTTTCTTACATTTGTGTCTTTTGCTGTTGCCTAGCGTTTTTTTTTGTGGATACGCTCTTGTTTACAAAGTTGTAATCGTTGCATAAGTGTACACTAGTCCCAAACTGTCCTGTTAATGTGTGTGTGCGCGCGCCGTACTGTATGCTGTCTACAGCCGCTTATGTAATCCACGAGATAGAAATAAGGTCACATGATGGATCTTCGAGTTATATAAGCCCCTTTATGTGAGTCTAGTCCTGTCTGTCTCTGGTCACTGGTCGTTTTTCAACCCTCATACACAGTTTTGAACGGCAGATTGTCTTTTCTTGAGGTTGTCTGAGCAAGTTCGGCCGTCCTGATATCCGTCGGTTAGAAATGCAATTCTAGAGCTTGTGATATCACGAGTGCCTGTGTATGTTGTGAATGCGTTTTTAAAGCGTAAGTGGCCATGCAAACGTTACGTGTGAGTGATTAATTCAGGTCTTTGATTTTTAAAGCCCACAGAGGCACCTCAGGTGGATGAGTCGGGGGTAAGAAATTCTGCCCCTCTTGGGCTTTTTGCCCAGTTTTACAGTCTGCATTCTTTTTCAGGTTTCCGTTTGAGTTCTGAAATCTTTGATTAAACATCGTTACCTTTCATCTTAACCCACCCCGACTTCAATTTGTTGAGTTTTGGCTTTATATTTACGTTTGGTTTCTCTTCGTTTGCTTTGTTTGTCAAGATTTTGCTTTGGTTTTTACATCCTTTGACTATTTTGTCAATTAGAGGAGTGTCACCCAAACGTGACGAAACTGTGTGTGTGTGTGTGTGCGCGCGCGTGTGTGTGTGTGGGGTCGTCGGCCCCTCACGTTTGAAGCGCTGACACTGCTGCATGGTTAAGTGGCCCCTGAAGTCAGGTCAGATTAGGTCGGATCGGGTCAGGTAAGGTTGTGACCTCAAACTGACCTTTAACCTTTGAGGTTTGGGGGCCCACTGTAAGTTGGCATGAAGTAACTCTGGGTCAAGAATGCCATGCTTGTGCTGATGCGTGCAGTCAAGTATGGCAAGGTTTTTTGTTTGTTTCTTAGTTTTTTTTACCCAGCATGCACCCCTCTGCCCCCTTCCTTTTCTCTCTAGGATAAGCATGAAACGCAGGGTCTCTGGTAGTGTTTCTGGATCAGTCAAACCAGTCTAAATACTCTTTTTATAAAAAAAAAAAAAAGCACTTAATTTCTAAAATAGAAATTCGATTTTAATGCGTTTTCAAAATTTGACTGTAAATGAATCAACGGACCATGTGCTTTGAAACTACATTGTGGATTCCATTGCTGGTCGGACTGCCTGAATACAGCCTGATGCCCTGTGTTATATCTTTCTCCTGATTGGTTCACTAATGCTGACTCCGCCCCCACAGAACACTGAGGACAGCGCTCGCATTTCAATCACCTTCTTCCGTCTTTTTCGAGTAATGCGATTGGTCAAGCTGCTGAGCAGAGGAGAAGGCATTCGAACCCTTCTCTGGACCTTCATCAAGTCCTTCCAGGTCAGATGTTATTTTAAGCTAGTGAAATGTCGGATATTGTTAAACTTTCTAATTTTTATTTTATCACGAAGCAGTTACCTATATGCATTTTATCAGAAAGATGTCCGTTATCATTTAGCTACAGAGTTTCTTTTTGGGGTTAACTGAACCCAGCATAACACATTTTATTTTATTTTATTTTATATTTTATTTGATTCAGAATAGAATTTGAATCTTAAAAGGGACAGTTCAACCAAAAATCGTCATTTTGTCAATAATTACTCCTCATACCTGTTTGAACACAAGATTTTTATTCATCTGTGAAACACAATTTAAGATATTTCTGATGCATTTCGAGAGCTCAGAAACATGGTAAGGAGATCAGTAAAATAGTCCATAAATAGTCCATCTTTTGTCATTTGTGTTCTGAAGCTGATTTATAAAAATATTATATCTTAGTAATATAAATATTTGATGCTCTTTTCTCAGGCTCTGCCATATGTTGCTTTGCTGATAGCCATGCTGTTCTTCATCTACGCTGTCATTGGCATGCAGGTTTGTTTTTTAAAAAAAGTTGTAGTTTTTGAATACCACATAAATGTATATTCTATCATGCAACTCAGATCTTTAAGTTTTTTTGTTTGTTTGTTTGTTTGTTTTTTGCTTTAATAAGACAGATGTATTCCAGAAAATGTAATTCACAGTATATTTATAGGTATATTAATATTTTTTTGTCTTCCTCATGAACGCACAGCAGTTATGAAACATAATCAAAACATCGCTGTTTACTTGTTAAAGTATCACGGGCAACCGCAGCAACCAAAACTGCGAAAATGATACATATATACATGATACATCTATTGTGTTGCAATTTGTCATGTTTTATGGTTGTCTTCTCTATAATTGAAAAAGACAGTTTCACTAAATAGTGTTTAAGCGTTGTAATTGTAGCTGATATCTTGACTCTCCCACATTCAGTGCAAAAAATTCCATACTTTTAATACAGCACAGTGCAACTGTTTACCATCTTTCAGGTGTTCGGAAAAATTGCCATGGTGGACCATACACAAATCAACAGGAACAACAACTTTCAGACGTTCCCTCAGGCAGTGCTTCTGCTCTTCAGGTCAGTGAGTGGCACAGTCAGGATGTTAAACCCTGATGTTTAAACCTTTACAAGGTTTTTCCCTATTATATGCCACCACTTTATCGGTTTAATGTAAGCTACGGTGTGCTTTTATGGGATCGCATTATTGTTTGGGTGTAGATGTGCAACAGGTGAAGCCTGGCAGGAGATCATGTTGGCATGCATGCCCGGAAAGCTGTGTGACCCGGAGTCAGACTATAATCCTGGAGAAGAAATGACCTGCGGGAGCAACTTCGCCATCATCTACTTCATCACCTTCTACATGCTCTGCGCCTTCCTGGTACAGACATGCTAACTACATAGAGACTTCCTTTAGAGTTTTTCCCATTTTTATAATTACCTATTGTAATATTATTATTTACAATACTACTTCAAACCTTCAAAAGTTTAGGTTTTAAGAATTTATTAAGAACGTTATTCATTGTACTGTATTTATAGTATCTATATATTCATACTGTTTTGTCTTTTTGCTTGTTTTTGCATTTATTTTGTTTGTTTTTTTAGGGTAATTTTTTTAAATGATCAAAACTGAGAGAGTTCAGATGCAAAAGCCTCTAAACGCAGTCTGAAATATTCTTCTAAAATGAGCATTATTGTTTTCTCAGGCTCCTATGTTTAGGTTATTTCACTTTAATTGCATGGAAAATAACCTATACATTGCCATTAGAGTAAAATGACTGAACCTAAACATAGAAGCCTGATAAAAAGGCTCATTTTAGGAGATTTCAGGTGGCTCTTATTGAATTAAATGAAATAATGTCTCGTTTTAGATCATTAACCTGTTTGTGGCTGTCATCATGGACAACTTTGACTATTTGACCCGGGACTGGTCGATTCTGGGGCCGCATCATCTTGATGAATTTAAGAGGATTTGGTCAGAGTATGACCCAGAGGCCAAGTAAGGATGTGAAAATGTGTTTCTTAAATAACCTATTTTCTATTGCTCTTTATGCAATACAGATTGTTTTGCGAAGAAGCAGTAATAAACAGGAAAACAACAGAAACGGTGATGCAAATAAAAGATTAATTCAAATTCTGTTGTAAATTAGCTCTAAAAAAACAACACTTCAAAAACCGTAAAGCTCATATAAGCTATAAGCAATAAAATAATCATCTTTGTTCAGTTTGAAGCAGTAATATGTTGATTCACTTCAGATCAATAACGGGTCACTTGACCAATTTTGCAATATTGACAATTTAATTAGATACAATTCTCAATATGGCAGCTGCTTGACCGGGATAGCAAAGAGATGAGTAAAAACAGAATTTTTCAGTTAGAGTATCTCTTTTTTTTTATCGCAGAGGCAGAATAAAACATCTTGATGTAGTGACGTTGTTGCGCCGTATTCAGCCTCCTCTCGGCTTCGGGAAACTCTGTCCTCATAGAGTCGCCTGCAAGGTAAGCACACGTTATAAATAATGTGTTACACACTCACAAACACACTCAACCCACCTTCTCACTCTCTTTCTTTCTATCTGTTGTTGTTGCGTCTTCATTCCAGAGGCTGGTGGCTATGAACATGCCTCTGAACAGTGACGGCACTGTTATGTTTAATGCTACACTTTTTGCTCTTGTGAGAACTGCACTGAAGATCAAAACGGAAGGTGCGTGCATTCTTTTTAAAACAGTTTGCGTTAGTTACAAAATATGTTTTAAAATGTTTTAATGAAATATTAATGTAGATAAACAATTAATTCTGAGTTTTGATTAAATAATTTTTTTTTTTTTAATTGTTTAAAAAAACTCTTCTGTTCACCAAGGCTGCATTTATTTGATCTAGAATATATTAAAATATTTAAATATTATTACAATATCAGATAACTGTTTTGTATATATTTGTGGCAACCATGGAGTTCTATTAATAACTAAATATTTGGTAAAAAGTATAAATTTATTCATTATCACTTTTGATCAATTAAATGCATCCCAAGTGTTTATTGTTCCAAATAGTGTATATGAGTATATTTATGTATGACATCATAAAATGTTATTGCTTTCTGCATTCATTTTAGTGAAAAACCAAATATTTTACTGTACTATAATTGAGCATTATATTAAAATTGTCGTTCCTCTGCAATCACCCATAAATATTTTTTAGGCTTTTCGAAATGAATGCATAACTATAGCATCAAAAGAGTGTGTCTTTTTTGTGTGTTTTGACCCAGGCAACCTAGAGCAGGCGAATGAAGAGCTCCGAGCTGTGATCAAGAAGATCTGGAAGAGAACAAGCATGAAACTTCTGGATCAAGTGGTGCCCCCCGCTGGTGGTCAGTTATAAAGCTCAGAGATTGTCGCCGCTAATGACAGTACACATTCACAACATAGACATAATTCTTCTTCTGGGTCAACTCTCGCCTAAATCATGCATTTAGATGAAGAACAAAAAACGTCATTCTTGAACGCACTTCAGAGTCCCACATGTAGCATATAAACACGCATACTGTACATTTGTGTCATGCACACACTCGCACACAGCAGCTGTTGCACAAGCTTTTTCCTGCTGTTCTACTCTTAGTTTCTCCTGGTCGGGTCTCTGCGATGTTTGTTCTGTTCCGTATGTGTCGCGAATGCTGTCCTCTCCTGCTCGGTACCACACTGCGTCCACACTGGAACCTCGATGGTGTGTGTGTGTGTGTGTGAGTATATGGTTGGAGGAACTGGAGAAGGTGTGTATGTGTGTGTGTGTGTGTGTGTGTGTGTGTGTGTTGAGCTTTGGGCTTGCATGGCAACTCAGGCATGCTGTGTCCTTCTAAAAATGTGTCTCTTTCTCTCTGTTTCTCTCTCTTTTCTACGCTGTCGCTCTCTCCTTTATCTGCTTGAGCTTTTCCGCAGCTTCCGTTCCTCATTAACTGTCTTTCTGTTCATGTAAAAGTTCAAATCTTCAGAATATTCTGAAGCAATTCTGTTTTAGGGTGGTGGCATGGAACTAATGTTGCCTCTTCTTTCCTGATCTGTCCCCAACGTGCTTGTTTAAAAAAAGTGACACAGACCCCTGCTTCAGAATGATTCTCACGCACACACTTACACATGCAATACATGAACACAACATGCAGATGAACACTTTATACTGTATACACATAGATGACTGAAATGCATATGCGAAATCAGGATATTAGACATGCGCAAATACAGCCACAGAAATGCAATGCTAATGTGCTAATACATATTGCTCAGTGCTGCTTGCTTGCATGTTCCCGTTAGAACTTAAACACATTTAGGACTAGACTGTAGTTAAGTTAGATGGCTTAGCTGATGCAGTTTTTCTTTTTCAAACCCCCGCCATACCCTCAAACTTTCAGCTACCTCTCTCACAGTTGCTATGCTAATGCTAATATGCAAGTAATAATATGTTTACACGTGTCTGGTGTAACTCAAATTAGATGGATGCCAAACCGTGAATATGAAATATTCTACAACTAACATTTGCATTAAGCTGGTAGCTATATTTTGGAATAAGATAGCAGGTTTCTAGCTGGTCATTAGCTATTTGACTAGCTAGTAGCTGGTTTGTTGCTGGTCTAAGGTGTTCTACCAGCTAATAACCAGAAAATTACTAATTTAAACCAGCTAGAATCCAGCTACTGTGTTCCCAAACACAGCTAGCAGTTTAAGTTGGACTTACCTCATATTATTGTCTTAGATTTAAATAAAATATTGAATTTAATAGCCTAACAGCTATTATTTGTAATTATCTATATTTCTAGCACGAATGGCGAGGTAGACAAAGACAAACGGCACACATTTTGCGTATTATATATGTATTTAATTTAGAATTATTATATATAATCTTTCAAATACTAAATGCATTCAAATGATTTTACTATTATAGATGTGTTCAAATAATTCAGCATAGATAATGTTTTTTTTGTTCATAATATCAGGATATAAGACTGATTTCTGAAGGATCATGTGACACAGAAGATCCTGAAAATTCAGCTTGGCGTCATGCGAATTAATTACATTTTGAAACATATGCAGATAGAAATCAGTTATTTTAATCTGTAATAATATTTCACAATATTACCGTTTTTACTACATTTGTTTAAATAAATACAGCCTAGAGTAGAGTCCTGTATATACGTTCAAGGTGACTAAAGCAGCAAAATGTATCAGTGTCTTGTGATGTACAGCATATTTCGCTCATGTATGTGGTGTTTGCTAATTAAAACCATCTGTGTTTATTATTTAGATAGCTCCTATTTTATGAGCCATTTGTGTAGAAATCCAGATAATTCGAAATGGGTTATTAACGTTTGATTCACAAGCTGTTTAATTAGTACATAGTTATATAAATAACATAAAGCATCTCATTGCGTCAGTTTCTGTCTCTCACGTGCGTCACCGCAGAGGTGTGTATGCGTGCGTTGAAACTACTTGCTGACAGCGAAGCCGTGTGTGTGGTCTGTTCACTCAGATGATGAGGTAACGGTGGGGAAGTTCTATGCCACTTTCCTGATACAGGACTACTTTAGGAAATTCAAGAAACGCAAAGAGGAAGGCCTGGTGGGCGTTCACCCAGCACAGAACAACACCGCCATCGCCCTGCAGGTAAGCAGAACGTACTTGCACATAGAAATTTGTCGATTCTTTAAAATGAACAAGTTCTTTTTATCGTCATAATGCTGTTGGTTTTGTACTTGGTGCGTTAACACTGACAGAAATTGAATTATTGTATTGTTGGCACGAACTTTTGTTCTTGGAATTGAATAACATTAAATATTTATGATTTTTTATTTCATCTGACAAGAAATCTTTTACATTTAAAGAACACCCTTAAATGAATTTGAAATGTTTGCAGCACTCTTCACTCTTCAGTCGCAATGTTTATGTAAATAAAATATTTTGTCCTTTTTATTTAGTTTTATTATTTGATTTTACATTATTATACGATACCTATATCCAAATAGCTAAAATTGTTCACTTTACATTTTGATCAAAAAAGTGTGTGGTGTTTTTTTTTGTTTTGTTTTTTTTGCCAGAATACACTCCAGTGTTGTGTTAGTCAAAAGCAAATCACTGTCAGTGTAAACAAACTGAATAATCAAATGACAAACTGTATTTCCTTTGCATGAAACCTTCTTCACCTCAACTGTATCTCTCTGTTTCTGGATGCGCTAATGCTGTTTTAGCTTGAATATGGATCCCTCAATGTGATAATGGTGACCTGTAAATGTATTTTTGTCTGTTATACATGTAGTTTGAAGTGTTTGTATTCGTTTACCATCACTTCAGAGTTACAATTCATGTATCGTTGTTTTAAGACGTTTCGTTGGTCTCCATCCTCATAAATCAAACACCCCTATGTGTTTGATTTCTCTGCTAACATAATCTTTGTTTAGAGGTTTTTTAGCGTGATTTAGTTTATCATAGAAATGTTTTACACTTTTGAAATGTTAGAAATAAAGTTTCTGAATAGCACATGTGGCTAACACAGTGTTTTTTTCTAGAAAGTCACAGTAAAGGCTAGCGTCTAAAGTGTATTTGTTGTAGTGTACAATTACGGAGGCATATTAGTGTGTTTTTCCTCTGTCTGCTGTGATTTGTTGTCATCTCTCATGAATTTGTCCTGTCTGGAACTGTCTTCGTCAAGCTTGTGTGTCAGCGTGTCTGGTAAACTGCCCCCTGGTGGCATGTGTGTGTGAGGGTCTCCGTTTTCAACATGTCGCTGCTGTTCAAGGGCTTTCCATTCAAGAGCGGGTCCTTAGCTATCTTGTCGTCACGGTTTCAGGCTGGCCTTCGTACGCTGCATGACATTGGGCCAGAAATCCGCCGTGCAATATCATGTGACCTGCAGGATGATGAGCTAGTAGACTTTATACCAGAGGAGGACGAAGAAATTTATAGGGTAAATTACTCACCTTTTATGACCACTTTATCTCCTTATAAACTCTATCTTTACCTTATTGTCTCACTTTAACTGCCTGGTACAAATTAAAACAGTTGTTTTGAATAGTACCGATTCCTTAAGGGAATTTGCGAAGAATCGTTCGCCATCCCTGGAAGTCATACACACTTAGATTAAGTTGACCTTAATAGGCTGACCTTATTAAAGATGATATAGTAGGTGCATTTGCATCGAAGGTTTGCAGTAATAACGTTAGCATTAGCGTAGCATATCTAATTCAGTGTATTTGCATTTCTCTTTATTTCAAATTCAGTTCAGATTTAATCAGTTCATGAAATTCACTCACACCATACGCCATTTTACCTCCTTTCCAACTTCTTTTTCCCATGAGATCATTAAAAATGGCAATCAAATGACTTGGCATTGGATAAACTTTCAGTGACGCCATATTTAATTTTTTGCAAAGGTTGTGTAGGATACATTTTTTGACAGCAAAAGGGATTTTTTTTGTTGGTTTGTTTATCGCACAGCGGAACTGTAGCCTGTGGATCTATTTGTTAAGAGCTGTTCACACCGAGGACGATATTTTTAACAATAATAAATGTCCCAATTAATTTAGAATAGTGAAGTCTACATCATGGATTTAATGATAACGACACTGAGGGATGATATTGTTGGAATCATTTTTAGAACATTTTTTTTCCAGCTGATATACAACTAAAACATTGACAGCCAATCAGAATCCACTCTGAATTCGCATTCAGGCGGCAGTCAACAAAACTGACAGAACGTTATCGTCCTTTGGTGTGGATATAGTTCTTATAAGTTACTTTTCTTATGTTTTGTTTCACTTGCAAAAATGTAAATATGGCGTCAACCCTGACTGAAGTCCAATGCGAATTTAAACTTACGAACACAAGTGTATCTTCACAGCGAAACGGAGGGCTCTTTGGCAACCACATCAACCACATAAATGGAGACCCCCGGAGGAGCTCCGGCCACCAGACAAACGCCACACAGCGCCCCCTGCAGGTGCAGCCGCCTCCACATTACGCCCACATGGAACAGCCCGTGGGGCGTCTAGGTCGCGCCAATGCCATGGCGCAGCAAAACCACCATCGCCACCACCACCACCATCATCACCATCATCATCATCACAACTCCTACAACAAGTCGCCCAAGTCTACCAACATCAACCTCAACAACGCCAACGTGTCTAGCTTACCAAACGGAGGACACAGTCGTTACTATGAGCACATGCCTGCTAACGGTTACCCGGGATCGTACTACGGAGAATACGACAAGCCCAGGACCCCACACGGACAAAGGTGAATGCTTGTTTTGTTCATCCAACATCTTGATTTTACTGGAAGATATGTTTGTATGTATTCAATGATTTGTTGGAGCTGGCAGATCATATTGTAATCTCACGTATGCCACTGACTAAATTCCTTCAATTCATTCGGGTTGATCGGAATTGCTTTGGTAAGGATGTTTTCTAAGCTCTTAAGTAATTGACTTGTTTAGTACATTGATGAATAAAGTGGCTTTTTTTTAAACTCTTCATTTACATTTTTGTTTTTAGATAATTATTTATCTTCATTATCTTCAACTTTAAGGTCCGGTCAGATACCATTGTTTGCCGAGTTTTCACAGGCAAAATCTAGTCATTTCAATTGGAATGGGTGTAAGTGAAATTTCCCCAAGCAGTTTTTGAAACAGTTTCAAGTTGGTCCCACAAATTGGCAACAGAAATCTGCTTTGTTTTAAAGTGACTTCTGTGTGAGCTGGGCTTCAATCATCACAATTTTACCTAACTATTGACATGATGTTTTTGCCCTCCGAATTTGGCTGAAATTTCCCCAAAGTGACTGTACCTTTAGATCATTAGATTTAAATTATTTTCTTTTTTTAGCATTTATCCACCTTTGAATCAAACCACCTGGCCCTTGTCCAACCCACTGTCCTCTTTTCACCTTCATCTGACCATGGTGATACCATGTTTTCTTCAAGGTGTTTTCACAAACCTGATCTCATGAGTAAAAGTAACTATTTTACGAGATGCTAACTTCGTGTTCATACACAGTGTTTTGTATGAAAATATGATTTTTAGAAAAGAATTGTATATGAAGGTTCACACTTAACATCACTCCTAAAGTTTACCATGTTATGAGGGTTACTCCACCCCAAAATGAAACTTTTCTCATTAATCACTGATTATCTTCGAAACATCATTTTAAGATATTTTTGATGAAATCCGGGAGGCTTGTGGCCCATCGACTGCCAAGTAAATAACTATGTCATGGTCCAGAAAAGTATAAATGACATCAGAATGCTCCATCTGTTATCAGTGGTTCAATCATAACGTAATAAAGCCACAAGACGTCTGTTTGTATGGAAAGTAAAAATAAACAACTTTATTCAACAATTTGGCACCGTAACATTGATGTAACATTGACATATGCAAACTGCAATGTCGCACTTAGCTCTTAAGAGCTTCGAACAACAGGGAGGTAAGTGATTTAATGAAAACATTTTCATTTTGGGGTGGAGTAACCCTTTAATTTGTGTTGCTTTACTCTACCACTTTTGATGCAAACCTATG
The DNA here is from genome assembly GCF_018831695.1 of Puntigrus tetrazona. Classification (NCBI taxonomy): domain Eukaryota; kingdom Metazoa; phylum Chordata; class Actinopteri; order Cypriniformes; family Cyprinidae; genus Puntigrus; species Puntigrus tetrazona. Next base: position 8,425,948 of record NC_056709.1, read on the forward strand.
TCCAATTGATATGTTTGCCAACTTTGATACTGGATGCCAAGATATTGTCTTCTCACTGTAATGAGGCCATTTCTTGATAAAGTGCTTCAGAAACCTGACAAAATTGAGGCTTGATATCAATGTGATCAAAATCATCATTTCTATAATTCACTTTTTGTTTAAAAATGCTTATTAGATTGACCCAAGGAATCGGAGAGAAAACAGAATTTTTTTGAAAACCAATTGGTGCATTTTACAAGCAAAAGAGTGTCCAAACTTTGGACTTTCTGTGCTACGGGGTTTGGGCGACTAACACCAAAATAAATCAAATGTTCAGACTCTTCATAATCAGTGCTTCGCAATGCCATATAAGAACCTTTTGTCTAGATGGTTCCATAAAGAACCTTTAGCATCTTGAGCATTTCTGTTTCACAAAAGGTTCTTCAGATTCTAAAAAGGTAAGAAATAAATGGTTCTGTATTGAACCTTTGCCTGAATGTGGAACCAAAAATGCTTTTCTATGGCACAACTGTCAAGAACCTTTTAAGCACTTTTATTTTTAATTACTTCTTCTTAGTGCTTAATTAGCTAGTCAAACCACATAATGCAATGTAATATCTTAAGTGAGGGATGTAGGTCATGTTTTTCAATTCGGGTTTGGACAAAACAAAACTACGTGTGAAAACAGCCTCACATATATGAAAATGCTGTATATATCATGTATATACTGTATGATATATGTGTCCATCCATTCCTTTTATCCAGTTCCTCTGCTTTTCTCCACTTTTCTCTCTTTCCTTCCTAACCGAAATGCTTTCTCTTAACCATCTCTCTGCTTTCTGGAACAGAAGGCGCTACTATGAGACGTATATTAGGTATGTTACATTAGGTATTACATGTTCACATTGCAGGTGCTAATGCTTGTAGAGAAACAGACAGTGAATAAGCGGAAATATGTGGTTAGTGGTGATGGGATTTTCACCTCGGCCCTCTCCCGTATGGTGCTTTAAGTTAACTTTACAAGTCAGCGAGACCAGTGCTCTTGAAGGACTGAGAGTGCTATTTGGGACAGGGCCTTATATATAAACACACACAGACTTTCTACAAAACTAGAACAAGTTGAAAGGAACGTCTAGTAAAGCATTAACCAATCAGGATGCGTCTTTCTGAGTCTCTGTGTGTTGTGATTGGGTGAAAAAGGGAAAGAGGAGGGGCTTGTTGCATGCGTCTGCTGCATAACCGGTGCTAACAAAATGAAATGCTTTCCTTAAAGGATGACTCATCAGATTAATACTTCATAGAAATTCAAATAACACTTAAACACAATTTTTATTTATGTGTAAATTATTATGTTTTTTTTTCTGAAACAAGAGTTGTCCTTTAAGTTCACCTCTGCAAGGATGTTGAGATGTCTTTTTTTAGTGGGCAAGTCTGTCTAGACCTTAGAGTCGACGCCGTATCTTTCTTGGACAAAAGCATGGCTGTGAGTCATAGAAGTAACGTTTGCTCAGTATCTTATTTATTTCTTTAAAATGAATGAAAGAAAATCCTCTTTTCCCCTTTTTTTAAAACCTTTAATATCTAAAATAATTATTTTTACATTGTGTATTTTAATATATACACTACACATTTATTAAATGTATTTTTATTAATATTTATATACAAATATAGTTTTATAAATAATATAAATAGTTTATTTTACATTTTCAGTTTTCATTTTATTTTAGCTTTTAGTCATTTTGAAGTGCTTTTGCCTTTTTTGACTATAATAATATTAATATTTAGGTTTAATTTTTATTTATTTTAGTTTTACTTCAGTTTTTTTGTTCCTCTCAAACTTATTTCAGTTACATGTTTAATTTTCTTACTGCTCAAAAGTTTTTAATGCCGGGAAAAAAATATTGCACAAAAGTAAAAAAAACACCAATAATCAGCAACACTGATGCATACTGTGATACATATCTCAAAATAAAGTGAAGTTAGTAGCACTTTTAGTTAGTAATCTTTAACATACTATAACATATTGGCCAGAACGCACTTCTTTCTCATCTATATTTTTATGTGAGTAAAATGTATTCGGCCTAAGATCTATGCTTCACTGTCACTGAAGAGATCTATACTTGGTGCAATGAAAACTTCAGGTAGAATATCTCTGACCACAGCTATTTACTAAAGACTACACGCTGAAGCTAGAAGGGCTTTGACAAGTTTTCTTGATAAGTTTTCGTTTGTTTTCTAATGAGGTCTAACCCCGTCACTGCACTCTGGAGCCGTACGTCTGCATGGTAGTGCATGGTTACTCGCTGACTCGTTGACCGAATCTAACCGGTCTCTCGCTGACCTCTTGACCTTCACGCAGGTCGCAAGGCAGCGACAGGAGAAGACCCACTATACGCCGTGAAGAGGAGTATGAAGAAGATCGTTACTCTGGAGAGTACTACAGCGGAGAGGAGTTTTATGAAGATGACAGCATGCTGTCGGGTGAAAGGTAAAGCTGCTGCACCTGCTGCACGGCCCGTTTCATATGTATATCGCATTTACAGAAATTCATCCGAGGGTGTTTACACGTCCTTTTGCAGGTACCCCAACAGCGACCAGGAATATGAGACGCCACGGGGTTACCATCATCCTGACAGTTATTATGAGGATGACGAGCAGCCCCTTTATCATGATTCACGTAGGTCACCAAAGAGAAGACTGCTTCCTCCGACACCGCAAGGCAAGTCTTCCCTCTGCTTCATGGTTCAGCATTGTTCTGCATCAGTGCAAGAAAATATTAATCACTCTCATTTATAGGTAATCGGAGGCCGTCGTTTAATTTTGAGTGTCTACGCAGACAGAGCAGTCAAGACGATCTTCCTCACCAGCGCACCGCTCTTCCATTACATCTCATGCAGCACCAGGTATATGACGTTATTATGATGATATTCTAAATAATAATAAACCTTATTTATTAAAATAGTATTAAAATGTGTGTGTGTGTGTATATATATATATATATATATATATATATATATATATATATATTATTGTCAAATTATTAATCATAATGGCATACATAAAAACATTTGTTTGCATATGTGCATATACTGTGCATATTTATTATATATATATATATATATATATATATATATATATATATATATATATATATATATATATATAATATTAAAAAAGTTTGCTAAATATTTATATATAAGAGAATACCTTATTTATTAAAATAGTATTAAAATGTGTGTGTATGCGTGTGTGTATATATATATACATATTGTTGTCAAATTATTAATCATAATGGCATACATAAAAACATTTGTTTGCATATGTGCGTATACTGTGCATATTTATTTTATATATATATATATATATATATATATATATATATATAATATTAAAAAAGTTTGCTAAATATTTATATATAAAAGAATATGAATCTATAAATGTAAATATTCTCAAAATATATACTGTCTTCATATATACATAATAAATATACACAGTATATATACGTAATGTATAAAATATTGACATATTTGTTTTATATTTAAAGTAGGTTCAATACTTTTGTCTGACTGTTTGTCTTGAAGAATTTAATTCATGTTTATTTAATTTAGCAAACTTTTTATGACTTATGATTTTTACTTTTATTTACAGATAACACTTATAAATAAAAAGCATTGCAAACATACCTGGCATTAAAGCTCATTCTGATTCTGATAAAGTGTATAAATTAGCTTGCAAGAAATTTACTTTGGCCTCAGCGGATGAAATATTCAGCTTCTTTACTTCCTTCTATTCCATCAAAGTATTACGTGTATAGTACACCCGGTGTATTTATGTCACACTGTATATTAAAACAATACATTTCTTTTGGCCACTGTACTTGTTGGTCCAGGTGATGGCGGTAGCGGGTCTAGACTCGAGCAGGGCTCACAGGCTTTCACCTACTCGATCTACCAGATCATGGGCGTCACCTCCTCCCACTCCTGCAAGTAAAGACCATACCCCGTACTACACGCCGCTTATCCGCGTGGACCGTCCTCTGAGAGACAGCGCCCACAGCAGCCACTCATCCATCAGGAAGAGCTCGTGGTATACAGACGACCCCGAGTACCAGAGGAATTTCTCGCCCGTTCACCTGCAGGTCCCACCCGAGTACAGAAACCAGTACCACCAGAAGAGAGGCAGCGCTACCAGCCTGGTCGAGGCGGTGAGTCTCAGACCTCTGCTGTCACATGTAGGCTAAGCATTATGAAAACCGGAGTCTCTTTAGTCAACTTTCAGGAGATGCCTGCAATCAAAATTGATTTTTGAGTGTGTGCTTGATTTTTCAAGCGTATTATTTTTATATCAACCAATGAAAATATAGTAATAAGTGCTATTTATTTACTTGTTTAATTTAATTCAGAGAATTTCATTCAGTCATTTTAGCCAATTAAATTTAAATAATAAACACAACAAACAAAAAGAAAAAACGTGTATTCATATGTATATTTACTTTTATAGCCATTTTATCCAAGTAGATTCAAATGATAAAATAAATACAAAGTTGCATATTTTGATGTATATTTACCTACGTTAAAATATATAATAATAAAAATATTAAATTATAAAAATATAAAAATATTAAATCAAATTAAATTAAACCACTATTTTAACCTAAACGACCACGTAGATTTAAAATGTAATGGAAAAAATGCAATGAGAATATAAACACAAATAATTCTGCATTTTTTATGTATATTTATCAACATAAAATATATATTATTAAACAAAAAGCATTATAGCGTTGTAAATATTGTGGCATTTTTCAGTCAGAGACACTATTATATAAAGGCCAAATGAAAAGTGCATTAAAACGAATGCAGCAGCCACAACTTTGCATAACTTTGTACCCTATCAATTTGGGCTTCAAATTTCTATTTAAATGCCTTGTGGTTTCATGCTAACCAAGGTAGACGTCTGTAAGACATTGTTTCCGTTCTCTCTTTTCAATAGTTTCTAGTTTCTAGCCCGAGTCATAAGACAGAATCTATGCTCACAGAGCAAAGCATCATTTTCTCCTCCACCTCTTTGAGCAGGTCTTGATATCAGAAGGACTGGGTCGCTACGCCAAGGATCCGAAGTTCGTGGCCGCCACGAAGCACGAGATTGCAGACGCGTGCGAGATGACTATTGATGAAATGGAGAGCGCCGCCAGCCATCTTCTGAACGGCGGAATTACGCCGGGAGTCAACGGCGTCAACGTCTTTCCCATAATGGGCCCCAGAGACTACGAGATGCAGGATGTCTCGGCTAGCTACAGCGATGAGGAACCAGAATCCGAACCCAGACCGCAGTACGAGGAGGACCTGGCGGACGAAATGATATGCATTACCACTTTATAGCACCTGGTTAGCGGCTGCTGCTGTTCCTCAGAAACTGATCAGTGAAACAAACCAATCTAAAGTAGATTTACCGGCTTACTACCTAAAGAAGTGCCTTCACAGCAGAGCAGAAAGGCACCACAAGAACGGACGCGTCGGTGCCGCTCGCTCGCTCACTTCCTGTTCGCGCAGGAACTTGGCAGGTCCCGGCGCCGGGGAGGAGCTAATTCGAACTCTGGAGGTGAACTTTAATTGGCTGCTTGTACTGTCACTGCAGGAAATGGACCAATGAGCAGCGTGGGGGCGGGGTGGGAGGGGGGGGTCAGGCTGTTTCCACGGTGATGACAATCAAAACGAATGTCATTACCTCAGTCACTTTATTAAGGGTTTTGCATATCAAGCACGTTGCAAGCTCAATGCAAGCTAAGTACGGCATATCCCTCAAACAAAGGCTTTAGTTTCGACTCGCCCCGTACGACTATTTTAGTACCGTTTAAGGTCAAGTGCATATTTTAGAGAACAAACGCTAATTCTACAGCACTGGTTTACAATAAGGATATCATGCAGGTTTGTGGATTTAGAGAGGATTTCAGCATTTGTGTTGAATGCACTAGCAGACAGGTTATTTTTTTAATTTAGGATAGCCTGTTTGATATTTCATAAAATGCTGTAAATGACTTGTAATATATAAAGCAAAAGAGAACTTTGTAAAGAGACATTATATATTTTGTAATTATGTACTGTACAAAAAAAGGAAATCAGCAATATTAATCCTAATTGATGTTACTGCATTACAAAAAAGACGAAATTTGGTGTTATTTTAATAGGTACTGTAATTTATTATTAAATTCTTTGCCTTTATTCTTTGCTCATATGCATTCTTACTCGTTTGTGAAAAGTATAGAACAAAAAAGCCAATTTTCTATGAGGTTACGTCTGTGACACACCCGCACAAGATATGCAAGTTGTTTTCTCGGTGTCCGTTTCTTAAGCGTAACCAACGTAGTGTTCCTTTTAAAGTCTACGGCATGCAGTATGGGGCACGAGAGTCGACCCCCCCTCCCTTTCTCCCCCTTTATGAGGACTATAGTAGGGCTTACAGAATCGTGTCTTAATCGTGCTCTTGTTTGTGTAGATTGAACGAGTCTGTCGAATAGGACTTCCCGCTTCAAGGGTTCGCGTTTCGTTGCATATTTTGTGCCGGGGAGGTGCACAGGAAGGTGCAATGGTAAATGCTTTGTGCATTAACAATGCTGCTTAATTAGTCTGCAATTAAACTGTACGACCCTCACCAGGAACATGCTGCCACTCGGAAAAGCCTGCTGCCACTGGCTGATCTATGAATAGCCGATCTAGGAATAGCGCACTACGGCAAGGGTTCTGGATTAGCGAATCGTTTCTACCACTAACGTATTTAGGTGTGCTTTGGATACTGAAATCTTCCTTTAGTTTTGTAATGATGTTGATTACGATGACAAAATGTGACGACGGGGGAGTTATAGGTTGCTTTGAGTGCATGCTCGCGTTGTGAATCCTTAACGGAACAGTTCAGGCAAAAACGAAGATTCTGTCTTTATTCGCCGACTGTCAAATTGTTTCTTACCCGGTGGAAAAAATTGGGTTTTGGAAGTAAACAATCCTTGACAAAATTATTTTTGTTTATAACTGCTAGCTACAAGGTTGTTAAAGTTTTCTTGAAGCCATTTTTTCACTTTAACTTTTGCGTCTAACAGCTGAAAAACTACATTACCCATGATTCCATACAGAAAATTTAATTAATTACAGTCACATCACTCATGAGATATTCATATATATGCATTATTTTGCAATAAACTGAAACTTTCTACACACATAATCCACAGCTTAATAGTTTGTCGTCTTTTTTTTTTTTTTTTCGTATTTGACTGACATTTGCTGTGCTTCATGGGATTGTAGTTGTTTCCCCTCATTTAAGTCTTCAGATCTTTTTGTCTGATTTTCCGTATACTTATTCTTTAAATAAAAGGTTGTAACGTGATTCACCTTGTAGCTGGTTGGTTTGATTCGTGACTTGTAATTCTTTTTTTTTTTTTTTTTTTTTTTTTTTTTTAGAATTATGGAAAAAATACTTCCAGAACCAATGCGACTGAAAAAGTCGGCAGCTGCTAATACACAGTACTTTCCTGCTCAGAAGTTATTATATAGCATTCTTCTATTTAAAATGGTAAAAGAAATAAAATATAAAATGCACACCTTAAAAATGCAATGGATAAAACCATCTGCCAGTTGCATTATTGTAATGGAAATGTAATCAAATGACTTACGCTGCAAAAGTGGCACAGAAGCACTTCTGAAGTGGCATTTAGATGTTTCATTCAGCTTAGAGGTGGAGTAAATGCATTTACACAGATACAAACTCGGGGAATGGGGGCGTGTCAATGACAGAATTTCCTTTTTTGGGTGTACTGTTCCTTTAAGCAGGACAAGAAACCGGTTAAGCAATACTTTTCCCCTTATTTGTTTTGTTATACTATTTTCTTTTTTTTCCACCTTTCACTTAAGCTCCGGCTTCTGGAAATACCTCTTTTGATGCAGGGGAAACATATCAGCATTTGAATCTTCTTTGTGAGCGTTTATGCCTTTAAGGTGTTGTAAATCTGTCCTTAGGCCTCAACTTGGGATACATCAATTCAGTTGACCTTTTGTCATTTCTAACAGGCAAATGAATGCTGATCAATGCTGACTTAATGCATTATGGGCAAAAAAAGGGCAAAAACAAAAAAAAAAAAAGTTTGACTGCAAAGGCCACTGCCTTGAAGTGTAAAGCTTCAGTACAGCTTAAATAAAGGGAAATGTGGGGTTTGTTGAAATTGTTGTTCTTGAGTGTTATTGATCTCTTGTGTTTTGGAAGAGTACTGTGCTTTTCAGTCAACCGAATACTGTCATGAAACACTGCGTGTGCACATCTGAAAGGGCTCTCTGAAATGATCCGTGCGGAAAAAAAAAAGAAACAAAAAAAGAAAAAAACATGACGTTGTGTTCTGGTCTTCATGTCAATTATACTGTATCTTGTAAACGGACCAATGCACATTCTTGGCACATTGTACTATTCGTAGCAATTACTGGTAAGGACAATAAAATATGCATTATTTTTAATAAACAAAAAAAATCTTTTCAAAAAAGAAAAAAAAAAAAAACTTAAACTAAAGATTTATCTTTTACCTCGTGTCAGGGACTCCTGAAAAGAAAGAAAAAAAATTTGGTTTCTTAATATACCAATGGGATTTTAATATTAGCACATTGCTGTTCGTCTTTGCACAAATTACTGTAACGTGCAATTTGTTTTTTCTGTTTTCTATCCATATTTTGTGTATCAAGGTGGGCGAATTTTGTACTATTTTCTGTGACTGTGCGTACGGTTTAGTGAAATCTATATTTGTCATTTTACATTTCACTTTTCAGTGCTGGAGTGGGTCAGACAGAAGGAGCGGGAAAAGGTGCACTCCTCTGTACTGTTAACATTGACATGTTAACCAAAAAAAAAAAAAAAAAAAAAAGGAAAAAAGTATTATACGATTTTCAGAGCCGCATCTGTTGATTATCACATTTTCATCTAGAGTTGTTGCTACTACTATTATATACTTTTTCTTATTAATGCTGTAAGGAAACATAAGATTATAGTGTAACATATGTACAGAAGTAACGGGAAGATGCGTGGTGATGTTCTCCATTTGAAAGTCTTTATCTTTGATCTGTTATGGTTTTTATTCCATGAGGAAAAAGGAAAAAAAAGGTTTTCTCTTCGTAGCAGATGACTTATAATATCCCTCTAGGTTTTGTATTGATACATTTTTTGTAATTTTCCTATTTATTTTGGCCTGGACTTGATTTTAATCAATATTGAAATTTTATTTTCTAATGATTAATACAGAATAAACTTAATGAATAAACTAATGACTGTCTCACTTATTTGCACAAAAACATGAGCCTGCAATTCATTTTGTTGCAATAACACTTTAGTAGAGCTTTAGAAGGAAAAAATGAGTTCCTCGGTAGATCCGTGGGTCAAGGTGTCTGTAATTGGAAAGAAATGTGAAAAATTAATCTGATTATACTGCAAGATTCATCTGGGGCTCTGGGAGTAGATAGTGTATCATTTAAGAGTTTTAGAATCAATATTTCACCAAAACTGCATTTATTCTGTGAATTAAAACTAATACTGAGAAATATTACAATTGAACTGTTTGAATATATTGTACATTATTTATTCTTTTAATGCTTTTTAGCAGGCATTTCTCTAGTACGAGCCTCCCGAACTTGTACTAATTTCCAGGAAATACCATATTTGGTGTCGCTACCGTCACTTTTGATCAGTTTGTATATAGAATATAAAAGTATTAGCAAAGTTTACATTTATCTGCATTATAAATACAGTACAGTACAAGCTATCTAAAGTTTGACAAGAGCGTAAAATGTGCTTTTCTTTTTTACTTGTAAGAAAAAAAAAAAAAAGTGGTCCTTCATTCAGTAACATTTACATATTTTCATACATATGCTGCGTAGCATACCTCTCTCTCGAATCCAGCTCGTTTCTGAACAGTTTTAGCAAGCGGTGAAACAGCTGTGATGTGAACGAAAGGCTGTTGGCCTTGAAAGGGCCACGCTTCAAAAGCAAAAAGAAATCGCGTCCGTCAAACCGTCTCACTTTCAGCAGAAAGGCACGTTCGCCGTGCTCTAACATGACCGTAGTGAAACACACAGCAATCACTCTGGGTTGATTTTGTTGTTCATCGGTGACACGACGGTTTGAAGATCAGATGCATCGTCCTCTGAAGGCCAGGGATCCCTTCCACACATCAGAAATGGTACTGCATACTTCTGGAACTGGAAAACACAGCCCGTCTTTACTACATTGTATTCATTAACGCTATGTTAGAGCCCAGATTTTTTCACTCACCTGTTTGTTCATGTATATGTAGATCAGGGGGTTGTATACGGTGCTGCTCTTGGCCATGTAAATGGGTACCACCTTCACCGTGACGGCCAGCTGGACATCGGGGTTGATGACCACCGTCAGAGCCAGAGCGGCATACGGCAGCCAGCTCACGAGGAAGGCCAACACCATCATCACCACCATCCACGCCACCTTAGACTCGGCCCTCGCCGCCACACGACCTCCTACCTTAGCTACCTGTCAATCAAAACACAATAGAAGTATAGACACCTTAATAAAATAGTATTACAATAAAGTACGCGTTTTCAAATTGACATATAGACATAATTTTTGACTTTTTATTCTCGTCTTTGGCTCTATTCGCTTGCTGTGTTCGTCTGAAAGAAGAAGTCATATACTACACCTAGGATGGCTTGGGGGTGAGTAAAATGAAGTAATTTTCAGTTTTGAGTGAACTTTTATGTTTGCAAACTGTATATCAAATAACAAATTGTATTTAGAAAATTAGGAAAACCAAAATTGGTGTAAACATGTGCCAAGAAACATGTGCCAAGAAACATGAGGCAAAATCCAGAAATGGTTAATCAAAATTCTTTGTTTCTTCTTCACAACAGATTTGGAGAAAAGTTGTCAATGTGGCGGTGCCTTAAGGTAAATTTTTGGACCTATTGGATCAAATATATACACTTCAAGTAAAAATATGTGCCGTTACCGTACCAAAAAGGGCCCTTTAGGTACAAACATGTACCTTTTTAAAAGGTACCAAGCCAGTGACAGTTTTTGTACATTTATTTATAAGAGTGAATGGATCCCCTGCAGTGAATGGGTGCCGTCAGAACGAGATTCCAAACAGCTGATAAAAATGGATGTATTTACTTATGAAGTATTTTAGCCAAAAGCAAAATGTGAAAACGTCTTGGTAAATTGTTTCTTAAGAACTTTCCACACCAGAAGACATTAATTACTGGATTGGAGACTACTGGGTTACTTGTGGATTATTGAGTTTTTATTAGCTGTTTGGACTCTCATTCTAACGGCACCCATTCACTGCAGAGGATCCATTGATGAGCAAGTGATGTAGCTCAAGCTAAATTTCCCCAAATTTGTTCTGATGAAACAAACTCCTCTGAGTCTGTAATTGTCAGCAATTAAAAAAAATAGTTTTTTTTCAAGTTCAAATTGGACATCCCTCTCTCATTTCACGAGGGACGTTTTTAATACCGTGTAATAAAGTAAAAGTAAACATTTTGCAATATAAAAATACTGTCTTACTTTTCTAAGCGTGTAGAGCAGCCATGAATAAGACACCACAATGATGAGGAATGGCACGGCGAAACAGAGGGAGAAGTAACAGATGATGTAAGACACATTCTTGCGATCTCGATTCTGCCAGTCGGGTCCGCAGGATGTGCCTGCTCCCTCCAGCTGGTAGCTCCCCCAGCCAAAGAGAGGCGGGCTATTCCAGACCAGAGACCAGAGCCAGGATAACAACAGCCCCCCTGCGGCGTGCTTGGTCTGGAATTTGATGGTACCCAGAGGCTTGCACACTACAAAAAGCCGTTCCACAGCAATCAGGGCCACTGTGCACAGAGCTGTTATACCTGTGCAGGCAACAGAGCAAGATTTAAGATTTAAGTCTCCTGATATTTTTTGGGAGTCTCCTACAATAGTTGTACATGCATGCAAGGTGATAAAAAAGCTTTTTTTCTCAAAATATCCCCTCATTTAATAGAGAATAGAGAATCTCAAACGATTTGTTCAAAGCAGTTCTAATTTTCAGTCTCTCTAAACCCCTCCCTTCCATGAGCTTACTCTGCTCTGATTGGTCAGATGGCCCGGTCTGTGGTGATTGATCTACCGTGTGCAGCAGTCGTTAGTAAAGTGACGTCTAGGCAGGGACAAGTTGTCTGAGGCATAGGCGGAAATTATGCAAATGTATTACCCAATGACGTGTAGTCGTCACGGAAGTTGGATTCGAATAACTAACGACTCCTTCAGGCCCTGCAGTTTTTTATGTCGCTATGCAACCACCAAAACAGCTGTCCTGTCAATCTAATCGCAGGATTGCAGCTTACTTGGTGTCAGTCCGTCAAAAATGTTTGCTAAACGTCAAATCGGTTCGCGACTAAGTCTGAACCATTTATAGATATATATGTCTATGGTTCCAACGATAAATCGTTTGGAGTGGTTTAACGTTATGCAGTAAAATACTATTTTAGAACACAGAAAACTAAAAGAGTGCAGGATGAAAGGATTTTCAAAACCCTGCAAATGTTTCCTATAATATACGATTCCTGTTGTACAACAGTAGCTACACAATACAAAAAATATGATGTTTTTCCATAGTTTTTGAACGAATGGCTTTGTTAAACTGTATTGTTCCACCACAGAATTCTCAATACTGCTGTGTAAAATCATTATCTTGCGTTGGAATGAAACCAGAACAGACTTACCAAATAATGCAACGCAAAACCCCTCCAATACACATCCGACCCGTCCCATAATGTAGTAGCCCAAAGCATTGGTCACCACAGATGGCACACTTCCTGTTAATGTGATGCCCAGGTCGGCCACGGCGAGGTTGACCAGGGCAAAATTCAGCGGTTGCCGCAGCTGTTTGTGCCGCAGGGTGACGACTATCACTGTAGCGTTCAACACGACAGCTGTGATGGAGAACACGGCCATGAGGAGGGACAGCGTGATGAATCCTGCCCAAGGCAGGGGCACCTTTGCGCCAGGGCCATCGTGGATAGACGAGTCATTCAGGAATTCTGGGAAAGAGCCCATCCCCTCGAGTGATAACTGAAAATACAGATGTATAAAAAAAAAATCTGTCCGTCTAAACTGTTTCGTGTTTTCTAGTTTTGGTAGTTTTCCAAGCAGATTCAAGCTATATTCTTCTCTGCCGTGCCGCTCGAGTTCTTCAGACATGCACCTTCAAGTCGGCGACGCACAAAACACGGTGTTCTTATTCAGATTAGGTGCTGTAAGAAGAAAAGTCCCAAAGATCCAGACTTAAGACACAATAAGTCCCCCCGGGTGTGATCTCTGATCCAGCTCTTCCCTTAATTGCAGAAGAATGACTTGAAGTCAAGTTCAGAATAATTACGTTTTTTTTTTTAAAGAAATCTCATGCTCACCAAAACTGAACTCATTTATTAGAAAATACAATAAAACAGTAACAGTGCAATTTTGTTACAGTTTATTAGAACTGGTCTTCTTGAGCAGGAAAAGAACATGTTCGAATGATTTTTGAAGCATTATTTGATCTGGAAGAAATAGTCCAAAATAAATTTAATGGTGGACTGTTATTTGACATTTTAATAATACTACATGATATTAGTGTTTTTAAATATTTTATCAAATAAATGCAGCCTTGGTGAACATTAAGGACATAAAATTGTTAAAACATAATTATTCCAAACCAGTGATCTACGCACATTTTTCTTCGCCAATTGTCATGTAATAGATAAATAACATCAATAAAATAACCTGTATTTTTGACTTTACTTAGTTTAAATGTTTACTCAATTTTCTTTTTTCTGCCAGAGGCTGTACACTTCTGTATATCTTTTGTACACAGCAAGTGCATGCCACGATCAAAAATTGCTCAAAAATGACCACTTTCTCTCAGCTTCAAAAGTTTGCATTGAATTTTTATATTTTCAAGCCGTGGCGCTGAAAAGCAAAAGCGGTCTAATTGACATCATTTCACTTTGCGTCAATGCGTTAAAGTTAAATCATTTGATCTGGAATCAGTCTCCATTCATAAATGCTTGTGAGTGCCTGTGTTTATTATGAGAGATTGTAAGAGATTCTGTGATCAGCTGAAGAGTGACTCTCAGCACCTTCAGTGCTAAATGTCACATATGCCCAGTACTATATTTGACCCGCTAAGAGCTTTAACTTCCATTAAGATGAGACACAGATTACTGTGTGTTTAGTGCCTCGCATTAAAATAGACGAGAGTGAACTCCAGCATAGACTAACCGGATTTGCTTCACGAGTTGTTAAAACTATTGCTTCTGTCCCCGAAAGACCCATCATTGCTTAATCTTTTTGTTGTCTTTGTCATTTGATTTAAGAAGGGCCACCGGGTCACCAGTGAATAAAGACTTCTATTTCTGGATGTGCGTCTATAGCTCCGCTGGATGTACTGTAAGTTAAGGTTAAGGTAAAATAGACGTGCTTTTAGTATCTTACACCAAAGTTGATGGTGGTTAATTTTAACCGTTTTAATTTACATAATACAGGACAAACTGAAGATGCTTTTGAAAGTCTCCTTTGCTCTGTATAAGTATTGATTTTTTGCACAGAAACACACTTTTCAATATGCATGCGTGTGCATAGATAGATAGATGATAGAGCACTGCAGTAGTACAGTATGACGAGCGTTCTTCAGCTTCAGTCACTGCTGTCTGTGATGTATGATGCATTTACCAGCTAATCATGACTGCTGTGTTCAGACAGATCCATCAGACCCCTTACCACACACGCTCACGCAGACGCACCTCATCCTTTATGTGCTTGTGGTAATTAGACGAACCAAAAAAAAGAGAATGAGAGAATAGCAATTAACTCTTGGATGCCATTGTTAAGCATCGGGCTCAAGAGGTCAGCGCCGTAGCTGAGGCCCGGTCATAAATCTTATTCACTTACTTTCTTTGAGCGCTATCTGCTCTTTTATGGAATACATCGATGAGGAGCAGCTTATGCTACTGATTTATTCAGTTGAACAGTGTGCATTGTGCTGATGAACAGTTCCCCCGAAAATTAGATGTTGCAATTAGATGAGTTTGTTTCTTCATCGGAAAAGATTTTCGCTTATCAGCGGATCCCTTGCAGCGAATGGGTGCCGGCAGAAAGAGAGTCTAAACAGCTGAATGATAAAAACATACATAAAAGGCAACTTGGTTTCGCATATTTTAAATTGAAGGGCTATAGTTATGTGTTTGACTCATGGATAGTCATGATGTTTTTATCAGCTGCTTGGATTCTCATTCTGAAGGCACCCATTCACTACAACGGATCCATTGGTGAAAATATGATGTCAGTTTAAATTTATCCATATCCGTAAGAAACTAGCTCATCTCCCGTACATCTCGGATGACCTGAGAGTGAGTACAATTACAGAAACTGTTCGTTGTTGGGTTAACTAAGCCTTTAATGCGCATTTCAATAAAAATAATCTAAAATATGCAGAATCGTATTTTAAATAGGCATACATGTAGGACACCTGATAAAAAAAAAACACTTGGAGGGCAGCCATCATGTATATTTTTCTAATTGTGCAAGTTTTTAACTATAGGTGTACAAAAACCTCTGATATCTGAAACATATTTGGATTCATAACAGTTTGTGACAACTGCAAAGCGTGACCTAAAGGGTTATAACGTCCAACATGCAGAATCATGCGCCGCTGCTAAATAGGCTTTGACAATTAGTCTCATACCAAGATGAATAATAATATGAAATTTTAATATTATCATTTTGTAAATACTGAAAACACAAGTGATTAATGTTAAAGTAAAATGCGTAATGTCGAAGCAGGCGCCCCATCGCTGCTAGATGCGCGTGGCCGAGGGAAAGTTTCGCATCAGCTTCCCTCGTGCGCGCGCTCGCTCGGGGAAACCGCACTGGGTTTACACGCGAGCCTCACTGTCTAAATGACTTTCCAGTCGCTTTCCCTCTCCCTAAACTTCTGCCTTCAGTGCGTGCACTGACCCGAAAGTGTCGTTCATCATAATATCAGCAGCGCCGCTACTGAGAGCGCGCGGGTTAATCTGCTCATAATCAGCCCTGAGAAAAAGGCTGCGTGCGCGAAATAAGCATTTAGACCTGTTTTTTGTTCTGCATACCCCTAACGCGGGAATGAAAGCAAGGATCGATGTCAAAGAGGTCGCGGGGTGTGTGACAGCTGGGCGGAGAGACTGAAACTCCGGAGGCAGCACGCGCGCTGGGGCGGCAGATGCGCGGCTGAATCGGCGCTCGCTGCTGTTTTTTGTAACCGAGGGGAGAGAGACCGAGAGGAGGGGGACTTCTAAAGGGTTGCCCGAGCCGCCGGCTCCGTTGCAGCGCAAGAAATTTTGGGGGAAGGATGCAGCGGAACCGGAGAATTCCTCCGATGCGCCTCCTCTTGTGTGTGATGAGCGCGTGCTGGACGGCGCTGGAGGTGCGGGGGTCCCAACCGGAGATCCCCTTATCAGTGTGAGTAGAAGAGCGTGCATGCACAATATTGGGAGCGAGCCGTAATAATTAGCTTTAACCTGTATGCGTGCGTGTAGAAAAAAACAGATGATGAAACTGTCCGTTAGTTGTATTTTAAGACATTTCTAGAGATAATGGATGCATTTATAATTTATGCACACTGCAAACGTGCATGCAAAATATAGAGAAGCCTTAATAAACTGTGGGCTATTTAATTTATGCACATTTGTAGAGAGAGAAAGAGGCTACAACTATCATTTATGATGATTTTGGTCATATTTAAATGCATTGGTTATATCTAGCTTTTTAAATATGAATGTGTATTTTATTATATTTGAACGTATAACAGAATCACTACATTTAATCTATATCCACAAGTGTACTTTCTAGAGAGGTTACAGATATGCTTTATGTTATTGCGCTATTATAATACTGTAGTTATCTCTAGATTGCAAACATGAGACGCTTTTATTATTATGCACATTTTAAAGGTAAAAAAAAGCACAAACGATTGCTGTTATATGCATACGGCGCATGTAAAAATTGCCAGGTGATGTGCTTCATGTGATAAATCAGCTGATTTGATTCCAGACACGAATTAAATTTACAGTAACACGATATAATCACTGCATTGCATTACGCCAACGAAACTCGTTTTCAAGAGCCGGCTCGTGTTTGCAATTAATTGGAGGCAGAGAGAGAATACAGTACACGCTTTTATGACTCAACTTTTTTTGTCGTACAGTAAACGAGAAACGCAAGGGAAGAAACGCGTGGATTTAACCTACAAACCCACATATGATCACGCACAGCAAAATGCACCGATTACGAACAGTTACTCCTTAACTTTAATGCTTTTGCTCCCAATCAATCATTATAGCATCGCTAATAACGGTGACATAATGGGGAGTCGTTTCAGTGATTGACTGAGCTTATTCCCCCAACAGGGTGAAACTCTGGGCTTCAGCGTTCGGCGGTGAAATAAAATCAATAGCTTCCAAATACTCAGGATCTCAGCTCTTACAAAAGGTATTTCCCCTCTCTCTCTCTCTCTCTCTCTCTCTCTCTCTCTCTCTCTCTCTCTCTCTGACACACACACACTCGCATCGGCACACACCTTATAAGAATACAGATGGCTTTGGCTCGAAACATCCAGGTGTATAATCGGAGATGCGTGAGAAAGAAAGCGGGAGAGGGAGTTTTTGGATGAGGCCCATTACGCTCGGTTTCTTTCCTCCCGATCTGTCTTTTGCATATAAACACCTGCGTGGGGCTCGCCGGAATAGACAAACAGAATAATTGAATGAATGCGTGCCTCTTTATAAATGACAAAGGAGCATCTGATGATGCATTACGCTTTTTAGCCACGTGGTGGCAGCTGATGTTACGAACCCGGTGCTTCACTCCTTTTCTGGTCATCAGGTTCAAATTGATAATTTGAGACCGATGCTGTATTTTTTAAAATTATTAAATCTTTCATAAAAAGTTAAAGTAGACATTTGACTCACTAGGCTTTAGTTATTTTTTTAATTTATTACTTATCCATATTACAGAGTCTTTTTGGTGTGGTGTGGTGTGGTTTGTATGAATAATTCAATATTGTCAAAACAGGGAGCATGCACACATTGCAATAGTAATATTTTATTATTAAAGTTCTTATCTGTGCTGATATGTCGCTGATAAAGGTGTCCACCTGGTTTCTTTGTTCCACTACAGCGTGTTGTAGCTCTTACTGCTGTTTGAACGCACTATGCAGTGGCGTTATATACTACAGAACACACTTCATTTCCTCTCGGTTTGTATTGAAGGAAAAACAGTGATGGATGTTTTGAGATAACCCCCTCTCTCTCTCTCTCTCTCTCCCTCTCTGAAGTATTAATAAGTCTCTCGGTGTTGGTGTGAGATAAGAGCACTGCTCTCACCATCAGTGCACATATTATCGTCGTAATTACCTCAACGCAGAATGCTCGTACGTGACTCTTTAACTGAACCAGCCCGGGTCTGTTTATAAAACAGCGCAAATAAATGAAACCCGGGCTTTGAGTTTTTTCAAGCACGTTGCATTAACTTGGAGCCTCTGCAAAAGCGTCTCTCTGCGTGTTTGTGAGGGATACAATGAGGTATATCGAAGACGGGCGAGATCTTTTTGCCTGCCTACTGTATAGCGATTGTTTAACTAAAGCTGAGATTTGGGGTCTATCTTTAGCTGCGGGGCTCTCACTTACAGGAAAATCCATAGCGTAGTCAGAGCTATTACCGGTGTTGTATTTATCCACCGATCCGAGACCAATGTGGCTGATTTACCTTGCGTAATTGTTAACTGAATTATTCACCCAAAAATGAAAGCTCTCTTTGTTTACTCACCCTCACCTTGATGCACATCCATTTGCTTTCATGTTTTCACACGGTAACCATGTCTGTCAAGCTCCAAAAAGGAAAACATAAACTGGTCCGTATGACCTAAACGCCAAGTCTTCTGAAGGGATTATATGAGAAATGAAAGTGGAACCCAATTACGTCACGCCTTAAGAAAGATCAGATTTTTCTTTCTTTTTGGCTTCAATATTGTTTGGTTCCCAGCATTCTTCAAAATATCCTCCATAGCGTTTCTATGAAAGAAATAGTCAGACAGGTTTGGAATGGCATGAGGACGAATAAAATGATAATGCGTATTTATACGTCGTGTCCCTAACTAACATAAAAAACAATAAAACTTTATGACAATGACATAAATCGGGCAATTTTGCATCGCGTGATTTTTTTCATCCGGATACGTCTGTAAATTAAATATCAGACCTCAGATAGAGATTATCAGATGTGGACTTACATTTTATTTATTTTTCATGAAATATAATGCATGAGCTGTACATTGTTTGATGATTGTTTGGCAGATGGGCAGCTTTCTAGATTTCTAATAAATGCTAACAAAATTATTATCTGTTACTGATTCCAAACTACATGATGTCCAGTCAATAATGTCGTATTAGGTTACACGTTTTAGTGTTTGTTAATTACTTTTAGATTACTTTTGACATAATTAGTTTGTCACATGGCAGGATAATCTTGTGCCAATTTAACATATCAGAATGATACATCACATATATAATGTAACAAATTACCAATTTAACATACTTAAGAAGTATTAAGAAGTATTTTAAATATTTTTATATTTTAAAACACTGCAGATGGGTTAAGATTAACATAAAGATGAGTAGATAATGACTCATTTTTGTGTGAACTGACCCTTTTAAGGTGATGGTTTTTGATATGAATCTGCTCCTAATTCGGTTTTAAGCTTCAATAAGGAACTTGTTCTTCCATCCCACCCAAAATAATCTTCATTAACCCAAACGCGCGCGCCACATCAACACATTGTAAAATGTCCCAGCCAGTCGTGTTCTCTCTTCATTGCCGTTTCTGCGTATGTTTGCACTTTTTCCCATCATCCTGCTCAGTGGGCGTGACCGATGGGTGGGGCCCAGCGCCAATAAACTGTCTGTCTGAAGAGCTGGAAGCAGAAAGGGAGGGATGAGGCAGCAGGCCGCTTCATTAAGGAGGATCGTTAAGAGTGATCATTAAGCTTGTTATGCAAAATTACCTGATTTTTACACAAAGGGGGAGAAAAACAGCCATACAGATGTCACCCTTTGTTGCTTTCAATCACTGAAATTTCCACACCGCCGCAACAAAATAACAGATTGTACAAATGCATTACTATTAAGCATCTTTACAGTCGGTAATTTTGTGGCATCTTGAGAATATGATGGAAAAAAAAAACCCCTTGTTAATGCTTTTGTCCAGTGACTCCCCGGGACTGTTTCGCTACAGTGTTTTGAATCAGTGGGGTGATCATCGCTATTGATGAACGCAGCATTAATGGCTTTGATTATGGCTTTTTTGGTGCCGGGACGGAGGGCGAGGGGTGGGGAGGCAGGACAGGCGTGAAATGAACTGTTCCGCTTCAATAGCCCTCCATGGCCTCTCTCTTAAAGGGGTAATTTGCTGCGTGGTGCTGCGATCTGCGCGTGGAGGGGGGTGTCGCTGTTAGAAACATGTCGTGGGATCTGAGATGTGCAAGAGCGTGTGTTTTCATGTGATGTCCTGCTGTCTTTTTTTTTTTGGAGGTGGGGGGGGAGTCGAGATTGTTTCACTTACAGGGATTTTTTTTAAATGTATGTTCTGTTGTTTTTAGAATAAAATGTACGCTTGTTTCTTTTATTTCTTTCTAAGGGCCTTTTTCGAAGTTAAAGAGACTATCTGGAACATGTTTTGTAATCTGAGATGTGTTTTTATGGGATTAATGTCCTGTGTCTGTAAAAAGACGTAACAGAGCTTGTCCATTTTTCTTACTTTTTATTAAATAGTCGTTTTTAAAGGTCTGTCTGGGACGCATTTTTGGATCTAAGATGTGCGAGTCTGTGTGTTTTCAGAGAATTTGTTTCCCGTTGTCTTGATAAAAGCAGATTATATATATGTCGTGCCTATTGGAAATAATGTGTTTTCTAGGAATTAGTTATTTGTGCGTGTTTGTGTGATGCATATGTAAGTTTATCCATTTTTCTTACTAGTTTATTTTCATCAGCTATAGCTTTGTTAAAGTTCAACGGAGTCTCGTGTGGGCATGAAAACGGATTTAATTTTTTTGCGTTTTTAATTTGAATAGACCGTAAAGAATGGCTATTTGGATTTGACGTGAGCAAGAGTGTGTTTCATGCAATTTATTTCCTGTTGTATTTTTTAAAAAAATAGAGAAAATACCATTTTTCTTACTGTAAACTTATTTGTATAATCTTAAATCTTATTTGCATAAAAATAAATATTTCCTGCTGTTCCTGTATCAGTTTTAGTTTTTGAATTTAGTGGTGTGTCCATGCGTGTGTGTGTGAGTTTATTAGATTTCTATTAGATTCTTTAAAAAAGACTTTAAGATATGTATGCTCGTCCGTTTTTTTATATCCAGCAAACTTTTTTGCATCAGATAGGCCTTTTGTAAAGTGTAAAGCACTGTCTCAGACACATTATTTTTGTCCTGTTCTCTTGATAAAAGTAGATGTACATTTCCCAACATATTAGCTCTTCACAAAAAGGTTGAAAGGATTGTGTCAGAGATTTCGTCTTGAGTGTGTTTCGTCACAAAATTTGCATCTGCGTGTCGCTAAACCCAAACTTAATTTTCCCAGAAAGGTTTTTTTTTTTCAGGTGGAGTGGTGTGAGCCTGCAGGCGTCGATGCCTGAGTGTGTTTGAATAGTCTAATATCACAATGCCCGTAGAGTGCTGTTGCTTCAGGTGTCGTTTGTACTGCAGACTCAGCGTTGTCTAAAGTGTAGTTCATTATCCAGACTCGCCCAGGCTTGACAACTTATTATCTTTCTCCTGAATTCTGACTCCATTTCAATTACTCTCCAACAATGCGTGGCCCTTTCGACAAGCCCCGCCCCTCCTCCCCAAAGCAGCCCACCCACAGCGCTCTGCCTCCACCAATAACACACACTGCAGCAGCAGTTCCACCAATTACGGCGACAAGATTGAGCTCGTTATCTAGAGAGGATTTGTCTTATCAGCCAATCAGAGCGGCCGCTGTCAGGGAGAGGCGCGTGACGGCACGCTTATCTGGAGACTTGTGGCACTAACTCGAATGAGACCGACAGCTGTATTAACGCAGGGACAATGCAAACCGTAGGTCATGGAGACTTGTAGAGGCCTCTTCTCACCGCTCCGTGTCTCTCCATCAACGTCTCTTGTCATTTTTATCTCTGTTTGTCTCGTCCTTCTTCCACAGCCACGCTCGACTGCCTCTTTCAGATCTGCATGAGTCTAAATGTCCCAGTTCATCAGTGTTTCATCATTTACTGAACTTGCTGTGCTGGACATTGATCTGTTGGGTTCATGATTGGAGGTATCACACTATCCGTTAAACCAAAGGAACGGACGATTATTGGTCCCCCGTCATCATCATTAGCCCCTAATGTGTTGATTTTATGAAGTTCGGTTTAAGTTTTATGTCTGAATTTTTAAGCTCTTTGAAGGAGGTATTCGTTTTAGGATTTTCTAAAGAGATTGCCAAAGCATCCACACACATACATGCTGGTCTTTGTGGTTTTGTGAGGACTCTCTATAGCCGTAATGGTTTTCATACTATGAAAACTGTGTGCTATTGCCCTACACCGACCCCACACGTAAACCTACCCCTTACAGAACGCTAATAATTTTTAGTTTTTTAAAAAAATAAATTTAGTATGTTTTTAAAGCATTTTGAATTATGGTGACATTGGCAGAGTCTTCATAAACCTCCTTCAAAATGTAATACCTCTGTCATACCCATGTCATTAAACAAATCTGTGTCCACATAAACCACAAACACACACACACAGCACCAACAGAAAATAACAGAAAAAGTTAAATGAGCCTAATTATTTAATTTCTGTTTGCTAATTTCTGCTTTTTTATTACAGCCTAATGTCTTCAATGCGCCTATCTGACAGATTTCTTGTATTAATTGTTCTAATACACACAATATATATATATATATATATATATATATATATATATATATATATATATATATATATATATATATATATATTTTTTTTTACCAAGACTATTAACAGACAAGCGTTAAAAACAGGCATGTTTCAAGCATTGCTTTATCTGATGTGTTAAATTACAGAAACGTCTGCCTGTATTTAAAAGTATTTAAAGCTATTTTTCGAATAACGTTTTAATCCAGCGCTGTCACAAAAACTGACAAAGCGTCTGTCGTGCGTATATTCACCGTGTGACATGACCCTTTTGTTTCTCTTCAGAAATACAAGGAATATGAGAAGTCGGTGCGAATAGAAGAGATCGACGGCGCAAAACTGGTGAAAAACGTGGCGCAGAATATGGAGGAAATATTTCGCAAAAAAGCGGAGGCCACACGAGTGAGTAACTTAAGTGGAAAATAACTGATTATGTTCCGTTTATTAACTTATAGCCTTAGCACACGCGTAATAATTTTGTTCATATAATTACCAAAGTGTTTATTATTATAATAAGCTGTTTTTTTAGTTATTTTGCATGAATCCGTCTCGTTTCAGCCAGCGTTTTTCATCACTCATCTAGCCTATTGTCTTGGATGCTGCAGCCCCAACAGCTTTATTTATGACTAACGTATAAAAAGCCTCTCGATTAAAGCTTCGTCCTTCTATATGGAAGAACATATAGATTTTCCCGTTACAACCAGCTCGTGCCGTTATTCTTCAGAGGGACACACGCGGTCCAGGCTTTAATTGCCTGTGTGTGTGGAGTGTGTGGAGGAGATAGGCTTATCTAACTCCTGCAGATACACACTGTCACTTTATGATGCAATGGAGTCGGTTTGCCATGAAAGGTAAAACCCATGAAATACACCTCATGCATTTGTAGCTTTCAACCGCATACTGATTTTATAAAATGCATGCGCGTATTTATGCGAAATAAATTTACGCGTTTGTCGGATTTGAAGGGAGTTGATGCAATTTATACCACAGAAATCCAAGTGCATTGCGGCACTTTTTTTTTCGTTTGAAAATAATTCTACAAATGCGAGAAAACGCAATTTAAACACCTCTGTTTTATGTTTGTATCTAGAACGGTTTTATTTTATCTTTGAATTTGAAGTCCTGCTGGCAATTTACGCGGAAATAGTTTCTCTCTCTCTCTCTCTCTTTTTAAATAAACCACTTATTTTTTGAATTATATAACCTATTTGTGATATGTTAAATCTATAAAATGACAAGTGATGTCCTCTTTATGCTGACCTTCTCAAGCGCGCGCATCTTCTGTTCACGAGCATGAAATCTGCGTTTTGACTAAAGTGTCTAAAATATTGGTTGTTAGCAAGTTGGCACGATTGAACAGTTAACTAGGTAAAAAATTAAAAAAATAAAAGCTGTTTTCCAGGGTTGTCAGTTTCTCTGAAGAGCTCCAAACCTGTCGTCTGTGTGTTTTAGGGTGTGATTTAGCAAAGCAGCAAACTAATAGTTAGCCATTTAGACTTGTTTAAAAAAATATTTCTGATTTAAAAACTCTACAGAGGCCATAAACGCTTACTGGTCTTGTTTGTTCGAGTTTAGACCGATTATAACAGCAACTGGGGGGGAAAAAGCGTCGTTACTCACCTCCTCAGGTAAAAGCGCTAACCCGTTCGCTAGCGCCGCCTGTTCGCCGAGAGCAGAAAATACTAGCTCTAACTAACTCGTGATTTAGCTTTTGTGTTTAATGAGGCGATTGAAAACACTATTGAAATGTCTTTGTGTGTAAAAAGAACACGCGAGCCACCCCCAGCCTTTTGTTTTGACTGCCTTTCGGGGTCAAAACAAAGCGACCGTGTACACAAGCTAGGCTAATTTTAACCCTGTTTGTATCTAAAACATATTTAGAACTTAGCATGTTGCTGACATGCGTAAACGAAGACCTTTTTTCAGAAACATAACCTCATTTTATTACTATTATTGTTATGTTTTACAGAGCAGCTCGGCTTATATTTCTAGGGGGCGTTTATAAATTGGCACAAAGCCTCGTTTTTGGTTATGTTGCTATAATTTCCTCAAAATGCGACAAGTATTAATTATTTTTCCTAAAGCGCTTTGTGGATTGGAAGCAATTATACCGGCATGTAACTAAAAATGCATGCCAGCAGTTTTCAATGACAACAAAACATACCCTGTCCTTTACACGCACAACATTGTGTTTGCCGCAAGGCAACAAGCCACCATGTGATATACAACCTGTTTGCAAGCAGCAGGTAAACTAAACTGTTTAGTCTTTGCTTTAAAGAGGTCGCCTCGTACAATTACTTTTATAAATAATTCATTACGACTATTAAATCCATAACCCTTAATGACAAGGGTTGTCACTTTTATTCTCCGGTGACCGTTTCTCGGGGTCGGTTTATTATTGAAAGTCAATATATGAGTATATGTATATTTAAAAGCATATTACCTTATGATCAGATAAGCATTGCAATGTGTAATATATTTCTTAACGACTTATTGATGAAACGTATGAAAGTTATAAAACGTGTTTTACGTAGAGGCTCGTCGTCACAAATGTATGCCTCTTTAAATCACGCCGTCAGTCATCTTAGTTTCAGCTGTTTTTTCTGTGATCTGCAGAGGCTCGTAGAAGCAGCGGAAGAAGCTCATCTCCAGCACGAGGAGAACCCTGACCTACAGGTGAGAGACTTTGTACACTTGTACAGTATGCTTCACTGTATTATATGTGATGATTTCAGAACCACGGACAGTTCTTTGTTCAGAAAAAATGCTCTAATGTCACAGAAATATCCAAACCCATCTAAAATTACATGAATATTAATTTATGAAATGCTCTTATTGTCATGGATGTTTTATAGGGTGCAATACGAAATTGCATTGCGTTCCTTAGAATAAAGGGGGTGTTGTAACGGTAAAGCCCTTGCCGTAATCTTGTGGCCCTGTTTTATGCAAATGTCCTGTACATGACCTCCAGCTTAGTTCTCGAAGTGAATTATTTTATATATATATTTATGTGTTGGAAAGCCCTCCCCACTCTCCGGCCTCCGCACTCCGACTAAGATAAATGACTCCACGTTGGCTGCGCTATTCAGGGACAAATGGAAAATTCACTGAAGCAAAATACGTTTAAAATAATGGTATCCCCCCTCAGTAATGAATTCATGCGCTCACTCTGTTATACGTAGGAATACATTTCCAATGATTCATAAATGTTTTTTTTTTTTATTCACGTAGCTAATTACGGTGACAGAGTCGGATTGCCTCTATATTTCAGCGTGTGGTTTTTATAGCGGAAAACTTTATTCCAAACAGCAGGATGCTTATTTTAGAGCTTCAGACTCTTTACCGTAACACATTTAGTCATATTTATACACTCATTAATTCAATAACTCCTTTTAAAAATAATTTCTAGGCCCAACATTCTTCTATGTTATGTATTATTGTCCGTGTGCATATCTATCTCAGTGTATGTTTATTAAAGGAATAAATCCAATAAATTATTTGCAGTCCTAATAGCACTTCAGATGAACTTACATTTATATATTTATATATATACATATTTATAAAGGACAAAAATGTATCGATTACAGAAACTAAGTGTTTAAAAAAGCACCAAAAACATGTGGATGTGACGTGGATGTTTGTTATTGTGCAATCTTTCCCCCTGCCTCAGTGTAAGTATATACAAACCAGTCCGGCCGAGAGCGAATGTTTCTGAAGGTCTGGATGAAACGGTTCTGACCGTGGCCCTTTGAGTGAGGAGTTCTGACTCAGAACCCACTGGGACCAGGATTCGGTCGGGTGTGCAGCACCTGCTCCTGCTGTTTGTTGATAACCCTCAAAAGCTTGTCGCAGTGCTGTCAGAAATGCTGAGTGTGGAGCGTTTCTCCTCTCGACTCCGCTCCCCCCTCCTCCCCTCCAGGGGTGTATCACCGGAGCGCCCAGCCGTGGTATGAGCTGTCATTGCTGGGCTTTGTACTGATGCCCCCCCTCCCCAACAGAAGCTGTAGTCAAGTGCATACACACATACACACGCAGCTTAATGGTAAACACAAAGGTGTTACCAAGTACACTCACCTAACAGATAGATAGCCTCTTTTCACAGAATGACCTCTGGTCCAGTAAAGTGAGAGGTAGTTTAATCACGCAGGGCCTCTGGACACAATCTAAATGTTCTTCGTCCGTTATCCTTTATAGTTCGACTGGGGCAACGGTGAGAAATGTTTGTGTGTGTGTGTGCGTGCTATCCATAAACTAAAATTTTTAATGGTTTAGCTGCACCGTTTTTTTTTTTATCTCACAGAAATGCTTGAAACTGAGCCCACATTAGAAAAATCTGCATTCAGAAATGTCTGTATGACCATTTATACGAATATGAATATTTATGAACATCTATATGAATATCAATAAAGTTGATACTTATATTTTAAATTGTATATGTATATGTATATATAGTAAAACCAGTAATATTTTTTCAAATGTTACGCAAAGCTGAATTTACAGCTTATTTACTTCGGTTTTCAAAATCATTCAAATCATCAATCATTCTTTATTATTAATGCTAAAAACTCAGAAATACATAATGCATACAAAATTGTAAAACATAAAACAACTGCAAATGCTGCTTTACTGTAGCATAATAAAATGAATATTAATAATATTGCTAGTATTGTTATTTTTTTTTAATTAGCATTTTCTTTTTTCCAGCCTGACACCTCTATATTTTTTTGTTTTGTTTGTTTTTTTCCAACAGTACGAGTATTTCAACGCAGTGCTTATAAACGAGGTGGATGAAGACGGGAACAGTGTGGAGCTGGGAGGAGAGTTTCTCCTGGAACCCAACGATCATTTTAATAACCTATCCGTCAACCTCAGCCTCAGTGTGGTGCAGGTGCCAACCAACATGTACAATAAAGGTAAGGCATCCTGTTTTTACCTGGACGTACAGGACATGACACATTGATAGGTTGATGGCAGCACAAGAACACACACAAGAACCTCCAAAACTGGTTACTATCCCGAGCAGCAGGATGAGAAAAGCGTCAGTTCTTTGAGAGTCCTCTGAAAGTTGAGAATTAGTAAAAACGTATGCTATAACGTAATTAAATCATTGTGATTTAAGAAGTTTATTTTGTCATCAGAACCGTTATCAGTGGAGAAAGATGCCTTTGTGCAACAAAACGGTGCTGTTCCTCCATCTACCAGCAGGGCAGGCAAACCGTTTAAGGTTGCAATGAAATGGATGTAGCGGCAAATCATTTCTTCCATATTATGACATATATCCAAGTGAAATGGACTCTCTTATTAAAAAAAGAAAGAAAAGAGAAAAACATGCGTGAATGAATTATTAACAGTGAAATCAATTTAATGCATTTTTATTAAAAATGCGTCAGTCGAAAGTGTGGAATTACTGAGTTAACAAATTATATTATAAAATATTATAACTTAAAATAGCTTTTTATAGATTATGTATAAAGTAATTAACAAATGTTATTAATTATTACTGGTGGTTAGTTTTTATTAATAGTCCTTTTTTTAAGTATTAAGTAGAAACTGTAATGCTTTTTCGAGATTATTTGGTGAATAAAAAAGTTTGTTTTTTAAATGTTACATTATTGTTTTTGCAGTCAATTACAAATACTGTGTAAATTTTTTACCCCATATTTTTATGCGGAGGTGTATCACTCTTCCTAAAACATTGAGCAGCAAAAACTGTTTCTAAAAATGCTTCCAAACCTTTTACTGGTAGTATAAAAACAAGTTTACAGTTCGTGCCATACATGCAATGCAATAAATGCGTTCTTTTATGTGTCCTCTTCAGATAAATGGAGAAACAGAGATAGTAGCTTCATTACAAGTTTAAAAGCTTAAACGTGCCGTTGTATTTCTCAATAAAAAGCTCCCGGGTGTCCTCACATTGCGGAGTGAAAGATAGAGAGAGTTAAGTTAGTATGTCATAGAGCAGTGATAATAGCCAACCACCTCAGGTCCTTCTGAAGTTACTGATCCAAGAACCGACTCCTCAGTGTCACTGCAGCACTACGGGTCAATAACTACCTGGGGACGACGCAATGAACAAAGCCAAGGGCTCGATGCCCCAGCGAAGAGTGCGGTGAGAACAGAGTAATCACTCTTAAAGTAGCTGTTGGCTTTGTGATGTGGTTTATGCCGCAGTGGCCGCTCACGCACGTGGATGCGCCTCGTCCCTTTGTGCGCGCTCGTAATGGCCTTTCAATGGCGGCGCTTTGTGCGCTGGAGGACAAAGGCAAAGGGTTTTTTTATGGAGTCAGGTTGGACTCGGAGCAGAAGGAGGGGTGGAACTGGATTAGACGATTTAAGCGCTCCGCTTTTGGCTTGTACGGCGATTGAAAGAAGGGTTAAAGGTCAAATAAGAAGCCTGTTATTGCAAATGAGGCTTCAATTAAACTTTTCTCACTCTTTCTCTTTTCGTCCTTTTAGACCCTGACATAGTTAATGGAGTCTATTGGTCGGAAGCCTTGAACAAAGTTTTCGTGGATAACTTCAAAAGGGACCCGACTCTTATTTGGCAGTACTTTGGGAGCGCTAAAGGTTTTTTCCGACAATACCCAGGTGCGTAACGTTGCATTATGTCAGCGCAGGAATTGATGAATACCAGACTGGCTGATTTCACTAATGTTTTAATTTTACAGACCATCAGAGAGGACATAAGAGAAAATTCATTCCATTAATCAAAGCCTGTGGCGGACTAAATCACATCTTACATCTTATAGCATTATGCCAAATTTACATATATTAGCTATTTGTGCTAAACAGATGTGGTTAAAGAGCTGAACCGGCAGAGATGCACCATCTCTTTGGTTTCTAACTAAAGAGTCTGCAAACCATAAAACAATAAACGCGAAACGTTGAATGAAGTTCTCAAGAACAGTTTTGAGATATGGATGTATTTATATATGTGTGTGTATGTTTTACACAATGTGTGTTCTCAGGTGTGAAATGGCATCCTGATGAACATGGTGTAATTGCTTTTGACTGTAGGAACAGAAAATGGTATGTGCAACTTTCCTGCTTTAAATGATTTTTGAAATATATTTTTTCTGCTTTCTATTTGTTTTGGGGCGGTGAGAATGATCAGTAAGCTTCTATTTCGTTTTAGTCCTTTAAAACCAAACCTTTCAGTTTGTGGATTCATCTATTAGCAATCCTGTCCCGTTGCTGGTTGTCTTAGGTATATCCAGGCGGCCACTTCTCCTAAAGATGTGGTGATTCTGGTGGATGTCAGCGGCAGTATGAAGGGTTTAAGACTGACTATAGCCAGACAGACGGTTGCTTCAATACTGGACACGCTCGGGGATGATGACTTCTTCAACATTATCGCAGTGAGTTCAGCAGAGGAAGCTTTCTCAATCCTAGCCTTTTTCTTCTCCTTTTTTGTTTTATGAATGTAGATCATTACAAATGCAGCCGGTCAGTTTCCACAACCTCAATCCAAACCTGAATTATTAACAATAAAGTAGAAATGACTCTAGAACAGTGATAAACATCGACTAACATCTAAGAGAAATGTTACATGTCAAAATGAAAATGAATTTAATTTTAATATATTTGTTAAATTAATAATAATTTTGTATATTTCATTAAATGTGTTATTATGATGCAAATATGATAAGCAAATGTTTGGGGTCAGTTTTTTTTTTTTCATGTGACACTGAAGACTGGAGCAATGAAGCTGAAAATTCAGCATCAATCACCAGAATTAAATACAGTTAAAATGTACTGAAATGGTTACTCTAAATGGTAAAAGTATTATACAGTATTACCGTTTTTATTGTGTTGTGATCAAATAAATTCAACCTTGGTGCGTATAAGAACAAACCTGACCAGCACCAAACTTTTTTTAATGAATTAGCTTTGTTTTCAAAGTTACAATTTGTCCATACACTTAGAAAAAGAGTTTTGTTTAAAATCTGTAAATGAAATAATTAGCATACTTTTGAATATCAATTAACTCGAATCCCCATTTTTAATTAACACTCACCGTGTGTAATATTTCTTGTGTTTCCAGTACAACCAAGAGATTCATTATGTGGAGCCCTGTCTAAACGGCACTCTTGTTCAAGCTGACAGTACTAATAAGGATGTATGTCTTTCTCTTATTAAACAATGGCGCACACTTTTAGCCATAATTACCCAATTTTCAGTGAAATTAGGACTCTTAAAACATATCTGAAAGCCATTTCGCTTGTTTTTTTTTCCATCAGCACTTTAAAGAGCATCTGGACAAGTTATTCGCCAAAGGAATCGGGCTCCTGGGCAATGCACTGACTGAAGCTTTCACTATCTTAAATGAGGTGGGTGAAGATTACCAAAAGCGTGAGATTACAGAGGTCCGGTATCATGACAGCTCTCGTTCTGCTCCCGCACAAGTGTGTGTGTGTGTGTGTGTGTGTGTGTGTGTGTGTGTGTGTGTCTCGCTGTTCCAGCCCCTCCTCGAGACACCTCTATCTCTCCCTGTGATTAATTGTGGTAATTGGCAGGACTGATTAATACGCTGATGAAAGAGAAAGCAATTGCAGACGAGATAGTGCTCAAAGTCGGTCCGGTTGCGCCCTTTATCTCTCTTTTCTCAGACCACTAGTCTCGCGGAAAGAGCGGGTGGAGGAGAGAAATGCGGAGACAGAAAGGAGGATAGGGTTATATCTGTATTTGTCACATTCATTAGAGCCAGTCCATTAATATGGTAATCGTAAAAGCCAGAGTCCGGCCCCTTTAAAGAACAGCCAGCTGTGTTTGTGTCTGATTGGCTGAAAGTAAAAAAAAGAAAAAAAGAATGAAATAGACACAGCAGTCTTTGACTTTTTGAATGACATCATGCACCGCAGTAAAGGTTTTTTTGGTGGAAAAGACAGTAATAGAGAATCCAAAGTCTGATTATTATCACTGCAGACTATTATAGCAGTAGAAAGTATCCTTTTAAATGCTATATGGCATTCTGCTCAGTCTCTCTGTTAATATTAAATGAATTGATGAAATCCTTTTTTATTTTGGATGGAAACTGGAAAACATGGTTTAGAACATGATAAGGTTTTGAGCATGGCAATATAAGTTAATAGATGTCGGGAAGAGAGAATATATATACAGCAAGGACTCATTTTAATAACAGTAACAGCATTTATAACAATACAAAGGATTTCTAATTTAAATAAATTCTTTATTTTTTTTTTACTCTGTATGCATCATTTAATTCAACATTGATTACAATAAGAAATGATGTTAAACACCAGATCATTAATACTGTATAAGAATGATTTCTAAAGGATCATGTGGCACTATAGTAATGTTTCTTTTTGCTGTTGTTGCTTTATTTTAAATTAAACAAATGCATTGGTGTCTATGAGAGAGCCTCTTTCAAAAGTATAAAGACATTACCAACATACCTTTAAAAATGGAGTTCAATTAACTTTTTATAGTTTTATAAAATATGAATTTTTAAAACACGCAGTACTTTGCAAATAAGCTTGATGCACCGTCACCTGTACAGTCATAACACACAATCAATGTAATCATAACATAACTAAACAATAAAGTATTCAAAGGCTGTGCTGTTTTGTGTCTAAAGTTATGATACTATGGATAATACTGAAAAAAAAATTAATTAGTTCATTCAATTAGTTCATTTAGGGTCATTGCTCCTTAGTTACACTTGATACTGACCAATGGGCATCCAAGGTGTTTCATGCAGCATCGGATATATCTCTTTTCGCAGACTGGAAATATAGTTGCAGAAACCATTCTGAAGACAATTTTCTCTTTGATTCAGTTGTTAAGTTTTAGCTTTATGTGTGAGTGAATCTCTCTAAGGCTGATCGTTTTAGTTTATTCTGTCGAGCTGAATTCTCATTCTCATAATGAAAAGTCTCTCTCCCTCTCTCATGTCTCCTTATCGCTCCCTCTCACTGTGCAGATTAATCAGACCGGCCGAGGAAGTTCATGTAGTCAGGCGATCATGCTGATAACAGATGGAGCCACTGAAATGCACGATGATGTCTTCGCCAAATATAACTGGCCCGAGCGCAAGGTAAGATTAAGAAAATGATCAAAAAGGAGGTTTTCTGCCCATAACAAACACGTTTTTCAGTTTAAAAGCATCAGAACCATAAATATGTATCATTAAATCTTACTTGAGATAGATTGTAAACTGCAGCATTATTTCTGTCAAGTATATTGGTTCGTTTCCTGCCTAAGTGCAGCGTGTTTTCTCTTACTTTATGGATTTAGTTATGATTGCTTTTTTCACCTCTGCACAAGTGTAAAATTCCCTTTTGAGAGCGTTTTGACATTTTGAAGAATTGTGTTTGGCTCCTGCGGTTGGTTGTCTGAAAAAGTGTTAATGTATATTGAATTGCTGACAGCACCAGCTTATTTGACACACTCTTCAAACATGGGGGGAAAGTGTTGAATAAACTGATTCGGAGGGTTTGCTCGTGTACCTGCCCTTGGCGGTGCTGAATCAGTCACCCGATTGACCCTGTGAACCAGTGTTTGCCGACTGTGGTGCAGTTTGTGCTACCAGACGTGTTCGTAAAGCATTCGACATTCAGATGAACATGTTAAGCGAACATTTCTGGCCTGTATTTGTCGCATGTGTAAGTCTGCGTCTCATGTCCTAATCGGCAGGGGGAGAAATGCGTTTTTTACAGCCTGCAGAAGGAGTGTGTGTATGTGTGTGTGTGTGTGTGTGTGAATTGTCGCTGGCCCACTGCGGTATAACCGCTCAGTATTGGTTGGAATCAAAAACGATTTATACATGGGAGACAGGAGCAATGTACTGAGAAATGGAGGGATGGAGAATGAAAAAGAGGAAGGGAGAGAGAGAGAAATAAATGAATAAGTGCGCACGGAAGAAACATCGAGAGAAATGGTTACAGTTACACAGCCTTGTCTTGAGACCACATCCGTGTGCTCAAATTATTAAATAAAATATATTTTGGACAAGATATGTTTAGCATGTATTGTTCTCTAGGTTGATGCATGCATTTAGTGTTTTTGACAGCTAAATTAATTTTTACATCGTTGAGATGCATTTCTCACTTGATATTGCTTTTAAAAATATGTAAAAATTAAATGTAATAGATGCTGTAAGCGTTGAAATCATTTTGGCTAATTAAAAATGAAGCCGAAATAAAATAAAATATTAATATTAGAAGAAGAACGGAACTGACAAAAATGAAATAAGATTAAGTGCTAAACAAACTGAACTAAAAAAAAAAAAAAAAAAAAAAAAAAAAAAAATATATATATATATATATATATATATATATATATATATATATATATATATATATATATATATATTTCTTTTAATAAATTGATAAAGCTAAAACAAAATTTTTTAAATAAAAGCTAATTCAAAGTGTTAATGAAAAACTTTAACAGTATATAAATAATACAAAAACTACTTTTTTTTTTAAAAAAGACTAAACTGCTTTGAATAAAGAAAAAAGAAAAGAAAAGAAAAAAAAGAATTGATAATCACTGTCACTCTGAGTACTCTGGTATCTAAAACTGAATCTTCAAAACATATGGGGAACAATTTTCCTAGCTGGTTTGTTACACAAGTTGTGTAATTAAGTAAATGCGCCAAGGCAGTTGTTTTCTAATGAGTAATCAAGTAATCAGGATTTACCCTGACGTTGGGAAATTGCATTGTGGGAAACAACAGAGATCTGCTGCATTTGTGTTTTCAGCATGGAGATACAAAGAGAAACGTCATTTCATAAATATTTGTTTGTACAAATTCAAATGATTTGAAACTGTAGAATGCCAAGATAAAAGCTACTCATGTTAGTTCATGAGCGCACTGTAGGAGTTAAAAGGCACTCTTTTCTCTTTCACAGGTTCGTATATTCCCATACTTGATTGGCCGAGAATCTGCGTTCGCTGATAACCTAAAATGGATGGCGTGTGCCAATAAAGGTTTGTGATTTTGTTTTGGGTTTGGGGTGACGAGCTGAATTTGATTTACATTCCATTTTAATTTTTACTAATTAGTTAATTAATTATCCTGGCTGGGTTTTGCTGGTCACGGGAGCTAAACCCAGCAGTGTGGGTTTATTGGTGTGAAGGCTGGAGGAAATCACGCGGGTGTTGAGTGCTTGATGGGAGTGTGACGGAAACTGGCTCAACTCGCAGAGCTGACATGCAGAGGTCAAGGGTCAACTGAGCCTAAATCACTCTTCCTGTCAGCTCGGCTCCCGTGGCTGCACAGCGTTGATCACTCCCATGTGCCCACGCCACGGATGAGTGGCTGCGGGAAGAGGAACACACACACACACACACACACACCATGCTGAGAGTTTCTAGCTCTGCACCTGGAGCCTCTGCAGTAGTACATGGACATTTTCAACACTAACAAATAGATGGAAAATGCATCTAATAGTCAGTTTATTGTCTTTATAATTGTAATGATATATACATATATACTTAAGAGTTATAATAACAAAATTATGAATATCTTTTAAAAGAATGCATTATGAATAAACAATATATATACAGTGGTACTAAATACCTACTAAAAAGAATATATATATGAATATATATATATATATATATATATATATATATATATATATATATATATATATATATATATATATATATAGATGCATACAATAGCATTCATCAAATTTTTAGATCTATAAAATGTAATCTTGTGAAATATTAGTACAATTTAAATTCTATTTTTAAAAATATTTAAAAATCTCATTTTTGCTGTTTTGTCAAATGGCCCTACAGAAATGACTATTTTATGTTAATATGTACATTTCTTAAAATGATCAATTCTAAAAACATTTGTAGAATTTTATGCCTTTAAAATTCATTATGTGAAAACTTAAAAATATTGTGACAGTCTAAATGTCTTATACATTGTAATGATAGGGTCATCATATGTATGTATGTATTTAAATACATTTAAAACAAGATATTTCAGAAATTGTTACTAAATGCAAATATGCAACTGCACATGGTATATATGCATGTGTATATATATATATATATATATATATATATATATATATATATATATATATATATATATATAAAATCTGCGGTGTTGCTGTGTTGTGCAGGTTACTTTAGTCAGATCTCCACACTTGCTGACGTTCAGGAGAACGTGATGCGGTATTTGCACGTGATGAGCAGACCTAAAGTTATCGATCATGAACATGACACAGTGTGGACTGAAGCCTATGTGGACAGCGCAGTAAGTATAAATAATCACGCCGCGTTGTGTGTGTACAGCATCCGTATCCCTTACAGAAACGTACAATGTGAACCATAGTTTCTGCAAAAATACGACTGTTACTAAAACAAATATTTTAGCAAATAAAATACCACACGTTTTAGTTATAAATGACCACGGTTATCAAAAAGAAATAAGCAAAATAGCAGAAAGCAAACTTTTTAGACCGTAATATGATTTTATATTTTATTCACAGTAGCAGCAACGTGTGTGCTAACTATGGTATTTTAGCAGAAATCAATGCCACTGTGGTACATTTTTGTAAAGGGTTTGTGTTCTAAAACATCCAAAGTATTTTCTCTACGAAGTCTATGTGTTTTCTACAACCATTCACCTTCATAAAATGCAACTCAGTCCTCATTAGCTCCGTTAACTCCCTGAAGGTCTCATCAAGACACTCTTCCATTCAGTGAGCACTACGAGAAGCAGATCAGGTCACACACCGTGCAGTGTGTCTCTTGTATGTGTGTAGACGTGAGCACATGTCAATGACACATATTATTTTTCTCCCTGTGTCCCTATAGCTCGCACAGGCGCACAAGGTAACAGTCGTAACCGGTGTCTCTGTGGCTCTGTTCCCAAACCTAGCGAGCTGCCTACGGAGGCAGCATTTTAAGGGCAAGCGCGACATGAAGGCTGTTCCTCCCGAGATAGCTAATAACGGCCACATTTTAATAGCAGCACGTAGCGAACCAGGCAATCCCAGAATGCACTGCAACAAGTTTAAAGGGGGACAAAACTGACTGTAGATAGAATTTAAAAAGAAAGGTACAAACGTTGTCACCGGGGCAGTACTCTTTAATAGCTTTTTGACTTATTTACGTCATGTATTAAAGTTGCATGTACTTAAGTACCTTAAGGGCGTCAATATTATTATCATTTAAAAGCAGCTGTTTTAATGTAGTTTAAAATGTAATTTATTTATGATGCAAAACAACATTTTCAATATGCTAATTTGATGCTTAAGAAACGTTTGTTATTATTATCAGTGTTTAATCGTTTTATTATTTTTTTATTTTACATTTTTATGGAAATCATAATATACTATTCCAAAGATTTCTGTTGTGCAAAAAAATAAAACACTAAATTATTTAAATTATTAAAAAAATTTAAAAATATGTTTTTTTAATAAATTAACATAATCAGTAATAATGAATAGTAACTGAGCAGTAATGTGACACTGAAGACTGGAGGAATGATGCTGAAAGTTCAGCTTTGCGTCACAGGAATAAATAAATTGTTATTAAAATAGAAAACAGTTACATTAAAATGCAATAAAATTTCGCAATATTACTGTGCATAAGAGACTTAAAAAACATCATAATCATAATCAATATTAGTACAAACATGTTATATTTTTGAAAGAGTATAGACTCAGTGACAGCTTTGTACCTTCTGAGTGTATAAATTGTAGATCGTACGTACACGGTTCATTCACTACTGAAAAATATAACTAAAATAGTTCTGATTAAAATGTAATTATTTTACCCACTAATTTTTGTATATTTACGCTTGTTAGAGATTAGTTTTTGCTCTTTTTATCACTACTTGTATGACATATGACACAGAATGTTCTAAATGGTTCTCCTAGTTCGAATGCTGCCTATGTAGACGGTAGTCAGCAAGGCAGCTGACTAGGTTTTGGAACAGAGCCTGTTTGTGTCCATTCTGTCACTGGTGTCTTGCAGCATTTCCTCATTGTAATTTGCTTTCAGTATTCCGTTTCTGGAATCTGAAAGGTTTTATTAGTTCTTGAACGTGGATGCGGTGCAAAGTGCTACAAGGAAGCGCAGAAAGCAGGCCGAGAAAGCGATAGATAAAAAGCCAGAGAGGGCGAGATGTGGTCAGAGATAGGCTTTGGCTTCACTCTGCTGGGTATGTCGAGAACTGCAACACCGACCGCTGTGCCAGTCCATTTCTGATAAGAGCGACTCACACACACACACACACACACACACAAATGCAAGCGTTCGCACCCACCCGATGTCTTTGACACCCTCCTCTCTCTCTCTCTTACACACACACACACACGGGCATAGGCGTAGGGTGTTGGGAATTGTTCTCCGGAGTGTGTGTTGCTGTATCTTGGCCACTGAGACACCCCATTCATCATTTTGTGGATCATTGGCTTTTATCTCCTAAAGCCGTAATAAAACTGACATTGGAGCAGAGGGGGTGAGAGAGGCAGAGACTGGGAGAAAGAGAGAAGGGAAGAGGGGGGGAGGAGAAGAGCGGGGAAGCACAAGGTTAATTCACAGATTTCAATTTGGCTCCTGCAGGATACACCTCTAGTGTTCTGCACGAAGCCAACCAGACTGAACAAATGTTGGACCAAACTCAAACTGAGGTTGAGTTTTTTTTTTTGAGCTTAAATGTGAGACAGAATAAGAGAGACTTTAAATCCCTCTTCAGCGGGACTGATTTTTTGCTGTTGTTTTAGAAACAAACCCGTCAGTCTGACAATGGAACACAGCCAGTGATGCTTAATGTTATACGCTGAAAACATTTAAAGGGGTAGTTCACCAAAAATATTATATTCAGATTTTGTTCCACCTATGGACACATACACACACATACATGTTTGTGAGTGTGTGTGTGTGGAGAGAAATTTCTAATTTAATTCTGTGCTTTAAACTTTCTATTCATTAAAGAATCCTGAAAAAATATCAGTTTCGATAATAATACGTAGTAAAACTAATAAGAAAAGTTCTTCGGCATTAAAATCAGTATATGAAATCATATGATACAATGATTTCTGAAGGATCATGTGACATTGAAGATCGCAGTAATGATGCAGAAAATTCATCTTCGATCATAGGAATAAATTGTGCTTTATTACAATTGTTATAAATTGCAATCAATTTTACGATTTGTACTGTATTTTTAAATTACAGAAATTTCACTTGTTTTTTAAATGTGCTTTAATTTTTTTTGTAAATTAGGAACCCACAGCCTTGACGAGCACTAGAGTTTTCATAAAAAAATATTGCTGACCCCAAACTTTCAAATGATTTTCTTGTGATGCAGCTCATTTACAATTTATATGACATTTAAATATGGGTGTGGTGTTCGACGATTTGTTTTGATGTTCCATATATGAACGTGTGTGAACAGAAGCGGGATCCGAAAACTACAAAAGAGAATGTTTTCAGCAAAAAATATATTCAAATTTCATACTTTTCAGACTTTTAATATAACGCACAAGCCATGTGGAAGACTTTTAATGCCGTTTTTTTCTGTTGCATTTTATTGTTCCCCTAAAATAAAATAAAATGTTTAAATTAATAAATACATGCCAGGTTTGAGGTAATAATGACAAACCATTATAGTGAACTATCTCTTTAACATTTTAAGAGAATTGTTTCGGTTTGGTAACAGTGTACTGGAATGGTATTTTTACAACATTTATTTTGTTTTCTTTCTGTTTTCCTCTTTAACAAACACAAACAACCCCATTCCCGAATGCTCTCAAGGGCCACTGTAAAACATGCATAATGGACACACACACATAAGGCTGAGGTGAGGGAATAGCAGACCTAGTTTCAGCGAGCTCATGCGTTAAATCATGTCAGCCCTCATCGTGCCCGCAGCTGAGCTTACAGTTCAGCTACAGAGACGAACCATCTTCACCAGATCACCCTTCACTTGTCTACACCTCGCACGGCCATTAATCAAAACGTTGGTTTGAATATTTCATGTCGCAGCAACTTCCTTGATCTGAAGGCCGGTAGGACAACACAGTGTGAGCGTATGAAGCGGCCCTGGCGATTAATGTCCATCCAAAGTCTTTTTGCGCGTGTGTGTGTTTTTCTCAGATGCTCATGTAAATTTAAATCTGAAAGTTTTCTGTTGATCTGTCAGCAGCTTGGAGAGAATAAAGGCCCAAACCCGATGACCACAGTCGCCATGCCTGTGTTTAGCACCAAGAATGAAACGGTGAGGAGTGTGTGTGTGTGTGTATGTGACTAAACACATATTTTGGTATTAATACATACATATTTAAAAGCGTATATTTAGGTTTCTGTATGAAAACCTAAATATTAATATTACTAGTTTTATTTTAACATTTTGACATTATTAGTAATTCAGCTCAATATATTATAATTATTTGTTTTTAATTTTTTTTATTAAAAAAATGTTCATTGCATAAGGCTAACTTGTTCTCATTTGTAAGTCACATTGGATTTCTGCTAAATGACTAAATGCAAATGTGAATGTGAATTAAACTATAACAATTTATGCAGATTTTAAAACGTATTCTACAAGGTTTACTTGTAGAGCTATAATAATAAATTGAATAATATATTTCACAGTGTGTTCGTAATTAACAGTATTAATATTATTAATAGCAATATTAATAAAAATAATTATTTTGATGTTAACAATATTAATAATTAATATTAAGCAAATATATATGATATATATGATATATATTAATTCATATTCTGAAATGTTTAATCTACAAAGATTCCATATGGACCTATAAGAAAAAAATATTAACATTATTAATAACAATAGTGATACAATATTAATGTTACTATTTTTATTAAATCTAATTAAACATAACAGTCATATATTCTAAAAGGTTTTCATTTGGAACTATAATAGTATTTTAATATTATTAATATTGCATTTGATATTATTATTACTATCAAGTAATATTGGTAGAGCACAACTATCAATATTCATGTATAAATGTATATTATATGTTTTGTGAACTGAATCAACTGATTAATTAAATGGATTTGGCTTAAAAGAAACAATGAATCATTCATAAGTCAGAACTTCTTTCATCAAAGGCTAGAGTAGATATATATCATATATCTTTAAAGACTTATAATGTAATTCACATGTCATAAGGATCAGTTTTAGAGGGTTTTTGTGTTTTTTTTAAGAATGTTGATTTTACAAATGCATTCAAAATCCTTTATTCATTCAGTCATTTTTTATTTCTTAATCAAACTAATTAATAGTACACCTTTAATATTCACAGTGTTTACATTTTTTACTTATGAGTTTCATGCAAAAATCTCAAATCACTTGTTAATCTTCCTGTATGTTTTCAAACCTGGGTGTCTATGCAAAACTAAATGTGCACACATTATATAAGAGTATCTATGAATATAGCTACTCAAATATGCCTGTATTAAAACAAAAAAGTGAAAATAGTGTGATTTGACAGCATGTGTCCCCCCTCAGAAAAACCAAGGCATCCTGCTGGGCGTTGTAGGCACTGACATCCCCATTCAGGAGTTAATGAAAACCATCCCGAAGCACAAGGTAGGCTGTTATCACCAATAAATAGCCAGGATGCCAAAATCAATTTTAATCTGTTCGATTTTACACTCTCTGTATCTTAAAGTGGGCAGAGGTGTATTAATGCTATCATTTTAAAAATCGTATCTTCTTTTCTCCAGCTAGGAATACATGGATATGCATTTGCCATTACCAATAACGGATATATCCTGACGCATCCCGACCTCAGGCCCCTGGTAAGGACTGATATCTTTTGGGCCCATTTCCAACCTTATATTAGGATTATGATTTCAAACACCACCTAAAATAGAGCTGAAATATGATACAATCAACTACATCCACACCCAGACGAGCTGGCTCAGGTAAAATCTACCCACACATGAAGTGTGTGCTTGTGAGAGCGCTGGTGGGACGCTGAAGTGCATCATGGGAGATGTAGTTTTTGTAATCCCAACCCTTTTCCTCTGATATATTGCATGCAGGAATAAAAGCCCATTCATGTGCCTGCCAGGGCTGATCAGAGCACTGAGGTAACTCACCCTTCACAGGGACACCCCTCACCCCGCTCTCAGTCACCACTCGTGACTGCGTGTGTGTGTGTGTGTGTGTGTGTGTGTGTGCGTCTCTGCGTGTCGTGAACGTGTTGGTGTTCTCGTCGTAATGTGGCTCCAGTGCTGCTGTGTATTAGTTTGTGTTTGCGTAGCGGTGGTGTGCATCAGTCAAGGCTTCTGAGTGTATGTTAAGAGTGTGTA
The DNA here is from genome assembly GCF_018831695.1 of Puntigrus tetrazona. Taxonomy (NCBI): domain Eukaryota; kingdom Metazoa; phylum Chordata; class Actinopteri; order Cypriniformes; family Cyprinidae; genus Puntigrus; species Puntigrus tetrazona. The sequence continues at coordinate 8,468,236 of NC_056709.1, forward strand.
TTTACAGACCACACTGACTCTGTGTTGCTCAACGGGGACAATCGTGAATGTGGTTTATGTTAAAATGTGTACCATTGAACTAGACTGGATTCAAGTGTGACACAAAGCAACATTCTTACCTAACAACATAGATATTTGTTGGCTCTCTTCCAAACCTTAGTGAGTTAAACGTCTAGGCAAATGTTTTAACAGCAAAAGCTATGCTGGATTACTGGAACAGTATCCCAGAATGCACTCCAAGAAGGGATGTTTTTACATATATATATAAATGTATATGCAGTATATTATATTCACTGAAAAGTATATAAAAATATAATGTATATATAATGTATATATATATATATATATATATATATATATATATATATATATATATATATATATATATATATAAGTCCATCCTAAAAATCTATTATTTTAACAAATGTTTCTTTGCTGTATTCGTATTGTTAACTAAAACAGTTAAACTATTTTAAGTATTTTTATTAATTAAACTAAACCAAACTAGAATGAAAAAATAATAATAATAAAAAAATTAAAAAGAAAATTTAAATGACAAAGAAATAATAATAAAAATGTAAAAAAATACATATGTAAATAAATCTATAAATCTAAGAATTAAATTTAAATATTTATAAATTCTAGTAAAGAGTAATACTCAATTAATACTGGCAGTTTTTTTAAACATTAGCTCAGCAACATGCTAAATTCAAGCGATTTGAATTTAGATTTCTGTTACTACTTGTCTTAAAATGTATTATCTATCTATCTATCTATCTATATATATATGTAAGTAACCGTTAATGTTGAGTTGTTATCTACATAGTGTTTGTATTCTGAATTGAAGTGTTTGAATTCAGTAACTTATGGGGTTCCATTTTGTTTGGAATGCTGCCTGTGTAGATAGCAAACGGCAAGACAAATCATTAGGGATTGGAACAGAGCCACCGACCGACTGAATTTCCAAAGCCAATCTGAGCAAAAAAGATTAGACAGATTATTCTGACACAGATCCCCATAAGCCGAATACTGGCTGCTCTGATAGTGTGTAAACAAAACTGATTTCCACAGTGTGTCGATCCTGCTCCTTGAGTCCCTCGGCGCTGCACATATTGGATGTTTCTCTCATGTAAAGGTGCTGCAAGCAACTTTTTGGAATACAACACATAAAAAGCCCCAACTACTGACAGATACCGGTAAAATAGCTGTTCCTCAGAAATCAAACCTGTCTCAGCGACAGCGCTGGATTCTGTTAACAGTAAATAAGAGTCAGGGAAACGGTCCGTGCCTTAAAGCCAATCAGAAAACCAGTCAATCAGAATTGCTTTGTGCCTGTCAATCATATTCTACGTTTGGGATTGCTTCGGTCGTTTTGGAGAAAGTTAGCAAAACGGTGAAACTGAGCAAATTGTTTACAACACCTTTAACACGCTTCATCGTCTGATTACACACCAGAAATGCGCAGCGCTAGTTGGAAACCCAAGGAGCAGGAGTGAAAGACTTATGGCCTCTCACCATGTACTGTATGTTTCTGTCTCCATTTTGTTAGCCGTATGATCCCAGTTCCTAACTGTAACTGCACTGCCGTCCTCTAAAGCGCTTCCTGTCCTCTTTGTGTCTCTTCCTGCAGTACCAGGAGGGCCAGAAGAGGAAGAAACCCAGTTACAGCAGCGTGGACCTGTCCGAGGTGGAATGGGAGGACACAGAGGATGTTGTATGGACCAGTTTTTAATAAGTGCATTCACTGCTGTACATTTAGGGCAGAAACATGCTTTATGCAAGCGTGCAGACATAAATGCATCGCAGGTTCTGGTATGCATTAGGTTCGCAAACTTGAGTAAAGCGTTATATAGTATTAAAATGAATAAGTGCTGCTCTATTTATGTGTAGTTACGCACAGCGATGGTGAACAGACGAACTGGCACTTTCTCCATGGAAGTAAAAAGAACAGTGGACAAAGGGGTAATGATTTTATCTTTGCATACAAGAACTAAGTATAAGATATTAGTATCATAAAGCTATGAAAATAATACCAAACTATTGAAAATACACCTCACTGGACAGCTTAACTTCATAACCTTTTATCTTTAAATTTATTTCCCATCAGAAACGTGTCTTGACGATGCACAATGATTATTACTATACTGATATCAAAGGAACTCCATTTAGGTAGGCGATGTAGATATTTTACATTTGAACAAACATTGATTGAAAGTAAGTGGCTGAGTTTTGAGATGATATTTTTGTATGTTTTTTAGTGTAGGTGTGGCGCTCTCTCGAGGACATGGGAAATACTTCTTCAAGGGAAATGTTTCGCTGGAAGCCGGTGAGAATTTACTTTATTACCATGACGTACAGAAATGAGTTATTTTGTCATGGTTCAAATGCTTGAATTTATATTCTCATCTTATAACTTTATATACATATATTTAGTATTTTTTATTACTTTTCTTGCCAGGAATTTCTCTGAATATTTTCTAAGTTAGAAGTCCTGCCAAAAGTCTCATTTCTTTATGTTAAATCAAAAAAAAATATTTTCCTATGTTAGAAATATTTATATACAAGACACATTAATATAAAAATAGTAGGATTTTTTATTTTTCCCTTTACATATTTATGTTTAGGTATGTACCTATCAAATATTTCAGAATTTACAGGGGTATTTATATTGCAGAATCATGAGCTTTTGCCCCTAATATAATTATAACCAAAAAACCTTCTAAAGCCTGACATATTAAATAGATAACCAGTAAATCATCAAAAAATGAATAAATTAAACAGTTTACTGACTTTTATGCAATACAATAGTACATAGTACTATTTGCTAAGTGTTAAAAAAGCATATAGTAGATTGCATATAGTACCAAATATTATGGTAATGTTAATAATTCAGAAGCCTATTTGCATTTTAAATATGTTACTGTAGGCTTTTTAGTGTTAAAACTCAGATAAATAATGTTTAAGACATGTCCTTCATGGGTGAACGGATCTGTTTTCTTAAAATATTCATCTCCTCCAGCCTGAAAACGCAAATACTATAATTCTTTTTAACAGCACTGATATTAGATGTGATGTCTTTTTTTGCTTTCTTCTTTCTCTGATGTATCCATAAGTATCCAAAAATGTTCCCAATGCCCTCGTTTCATCTGTAATTCTCTCGAATCGCTCATCCACACTTTTTTTGCTGTTGTTTTTAAGGTCTGCATGATCTAGAGCAACCCGATGTGGCCCTCGCTGATGAATGGTGAAGACCTACATTTATACTTAACATGTGATACAGTGTATTGTATTCTGTTTAGATCTCACACAATATGATATATATATGATAATGATATATTGTCCCATTTTCCTCTGTTTTTGTTTCAGGACATACTGTAACACAGATGAGCGTCACGAGCATCGTCACCTGACTCAAGTTCAGGCCATCAAACTCTACATGACCAGCCGTAAACCACATCTCAAATGTGAGCAGCGTTTCAGATAAACACCAAAATTAAATTTTTTTTTGACCCGTTTACTTTCTTAATGCACATTTCTGGTCTTATTACAATCGATTCATCAGTGTACATTATTCTAAAGAGAAATGTTTGTCTTCATAATCTTTCATTTAAACAATAAGTAAATAATAATCAAACGATTTTTCTTTTCAGCTCACTCAGTTTTCAGTTAAAAGAGCTCAATTTCATACTGCAGCATGCAGCACAGTAGCGGTTGCTCCTGCTAAGTTTTGACATATCGTCCTTCATCTATCTTAAATCTTGCTTACGGTATTACCTCAGTGGTTTAAAAACTGTCCCCATTAAAGTTAGTGTCCGATGAGTATTATGAGTGTGTAAATGTCCTCTTGTGTGTGTTGTAGGTGACAGAGAGCTGATTCAGCAGGTTTTGTTTGATGCTGTAGTAACGGCTCCCTTAGAAGCGTACTGGACGGGACTGGCCCTTAATAAGTCTGAGTGAGTTTGGACGTCTACTTTTACTAAATTAGCTTTAAGTATCTTAGTTTAGTAAAGTTAGTCTTTCATAACACTTTTCCAAGTCCTGTCTGTCTCTTAAAGGGATGAAAATGAAAATTCTGTCTTATAATGACAGGTCTAACCCCAGATCTAATTTAACTTGCCGATGTGCACTAGAGTTGGTTTAGCCAATCACAACACACTGGGCAAACTAACCAATATGAGGCCATCCTGTATTTCTGAGGGAGGGGCTTCATAAAAACAGGAAATGATCAGCGTGTTTTTAGAGAAGGGACAGAGCGGTGATTATAAATTATGTGAAAAATAATGTATTTTTTTAAAAGCAAATCATTAACATATAGACTGCACCCTATAAACACAATCAAGCCTGAAAAAAAAAAACAGTCAGCCACCTTTTTAATTTTGTGGCCCTGACGATGAACGAAGGTCAAGTTTGAGGGTGAGTAATTATTTATCCCTTTAAATCAATACGGGCTGCTCGTTTTTGTGAAAAAAAAAATTGTTTGTTGGTAGAAAAACAGTGAGAGCGTTCATACACCATCTTGTCACGTACACAATCGTCACCTAAAACAGTTTTTTGTTGGCTTTTATCAACAGGAACTCTGATAAAGGAGTTGAGATCGCTTTTCTCGGTACTCGCACTGGCCTGTCCAGAACCAACCTGTTTGTGGTTCCTGAGCAGCTGACCAATCAGTGAGTCCTAATGACCAGCCAATGACAGATGCTTATCTCATTACGCTGGCCAATAAAGGGCCTCTAAGTGTAAATGATGAATGATGGAGTAAAGGATCCTCCACGACTGCGTGTGTTTGCAGAGATTTCCTCACCGCTGAAGACAAGGAGGGCGTCTTTAATGCTGATCACTTTCCTCTGTGGTATAAAAGAGCTGCAGAGCAAGTGCCCGGCACTTTCGTGTACTCCATTCCCTTCAGTTCAGGTACGACGTTCAAGCACATAAACACGCATTCGTGTCATGAAACATACTTCAACATTTAAGGATGATAGCAGGTAAAAAATAAATAAATAAAAAGGTCATTCATACTTCAAAATAAAGAAAAAGCATGAATAAAAAAAAATCTAAATATATTTCGACTCAATTCTACATAATTATATAATATCTACATTTTTTTATTATTATTTATTATATTTTGGTCTCGAGCAATTACCATACATTGAAGTTTATTGCTTGGGGTTTAGGGATTGTTCAAATTAATTATCAACACTAATCCTCAATGAACATTTTTTATTGCCCCACTACTAATCTGTAGCATATCATACATCTGATTAGCTTTGCATAGATTATCGTTTGACTTATATTTCAGGTGAAAACGTGGATCTCTGAGATCACAGATTTATGGCACAATAGTCAATGTCCATGCGCTGAAAGCTGCATACTGTTGATGCGTGGTTTGTTACTCTATCTGCACTGTACTGCCTTCCTCACGCAGACTGTCTGCTTATCTCTCTTTCCTTCGCCTGTAATTAATGTGCCCTACTTTTGCATTCACGCAATGTGTGTGTGTGTGTGTGTGTGTGTGTGTGTGTGACAGATCAGGATCATTACATCCCACTCAACAGCTCTTGGGCTCCTTATCACACAGACAGTGCTGAACCCCTCTCTGATCAAACACTCTCCCTCATCCGCCTGCACCGCTAGAAATGAGCTCTGTTTCATCATGTAACTGAGTGTTTGTTTCAATCGATGCTGCTTTTGATCTAAATATGCAAACGAAGGAGGCCCTCTTAATGGATTTATGCTTATAAATATTTATGTAAATACATGTCGCCCCCTGGTGGTTATGACATGCCATTTGGAGCAATAGTTTTTGCGGATATACAACAGATTTTATTCTACTGTAAACACAAATATGTCCCAAAAATGTTATTTTTTTATTTTAGAATTTAATTAAATTTTATTTAAACAGCATTTTATTCAGCCTGGGTCATATATATATATATATATATATATATATATATATATATATATATATATATATATATATATATATATATATATATATATATATATATATCTTCTGTAGTCATTTTTTAAATTGTCTTATATATATATATATTTTATATATTTATATATTTAGAAGAATATTCCAGTTCTTGTGTTTATTGATGAAGTTGTTATAAGTACTCTAAGATGGCATCTGTGTTAATTTGTGATTTTTCTTAAGGGGGAGAAAATAAAAGTGTGGTTTTGGCGAGCACTGCTATCCAACTTCTCGATGACAGGAAGTCTCCTATAGTGGCAGGTACTCGTCTTTTAAAGCATTTCAAAGCAAAATCGATGTATGATACATTTCAAATCGCTTTTCAAACGTGCAGACGTTTCCAAACACAATTAAACATCATTTTATTATATGTGTTTGGTTTTTTTTCATGACACTCAAAGCTGTGGGAATTCAAATGAAGCTGGAATTCTTTCAGAGAAAATTCTGGACGGCCAGTCGACAGGTAAGAATATAAATATATGTATTTATTTATTAAACCAGACCTTCTACGAATGATGTTTTAAATAGTGTATTGCGACCTGCTTCATAACAGCTCTGTTTGATGTCTTTATGAGCAAAAATGTATAAGAAACCGTGCTACGTGATCGTAGATGTTGTTTGAAATGAACGTAACTCTTTCTAAGCAAGCATCTGTCTAGAAATGGCATTAATGAAATGCATTTGCTTCATGTTTTTACCTCTGCGTGTGTCCACACAGTGCAATGCTCTGGATGGGAAATGTACCATCAGCTGTGATAATGAGGTAAATGTGTCTCTCTTTCTCTCCCTTTGGCCATATTTTTAGTGATGGAGCTCATAAAATAGCCTGTATTCACGACATGCTCATTATACAATGGACATTTCTGGCACATGACAACCTCAATAGATCAGTCTGCACTGCTTTTATGATGTATGGCATATGCCTCGTAGCATTTCCGATTTAAATTATGTGTCTTTTAATAATGACTTTGGTATAAAAAGCTATAAAATGCATATTATTTTATAATATATTGCTTGAAGTTTGTAATGATTGAAGGTCACAGCTGATGAAAGCTTGCTGAATCGTACATTTAAATGAATATTCTGTGTTTGTGGTCCCATTAGGACATTAAATGTTATCTCATAGACAACAATGGCTTCATCCTGGTCTCTGAAGACACTTCCCAGGTATGACATACAGAGGATTATAGCACAAGAGTTGTAGAAGAAGAGCAGGTGGCATAAAACCATCCTGTGACACAAAAAAAAAGGAAAAAAAACATGGATGCATTTCAATAATGACTATAATTGTAACTTTACATAATGTGTTTTCCACAGACAAACTTCTTCTTTGGGGAAGTAGAGGGAGCTGTCATGAACAAACTGCTTCTGATGGGCTCGTTTAAAAAGTGAGAGAGAACACACACACACACACACACTTTCTATAGACTTCTATTACTTTTACAATATTTTCTTTACATTTTGTTTTCAGGGAATACACCCTGAATTATATATATATATATATATATATATATATATATATATATATATATATATATATATATATGTGTGTGTGTGTGTCCATGTATATATATGATAACTTATATAAGGTTCTTCTTCTGTTTTACTTTGTGAATATTTAATATTTATTAGCCTTTAGACTTCATACTAAGTTTATATTAGTTAACGTTGGTTATTTATTAACATTAACAATAAACTATACATTGGTCAGAGTTTTTATTATCTTTGTTAACGTTAGCTAAAAAAATAAAAACTGTTAATATTGGCGCATCACATATTATAAACATTATATGCAACTTTTGATTTTAATAATGTAGTAGTAAATGTTAAAATGAACAATGGCTAAGGTTAATAAATACCTTCACTATAAAAATGTTTGACTTTCCAAATTTTGCATCTAAATTTTTCTATCAGCCCTGTTGAATTTATAATTTTTTAATTGAGGCAGCAATTGTGCAGAAATTGAATTGGACCAATAAAAATTTAGATGCAACCAGTCAATAGAACATTTTGAATTGGGAGGTAATTTTTTTTTCTTTTTTGCAGTGTTGTGGTTAACAAACATAGCCTTATTATAAAGTGTTACCTTTCATTCTAGCACCACATGTACATTAAAATTGACTCCCATCGTATGTTTATTAACCCAGGGTTAAAAGTGGCTTTAACATGGGGCCAAACGACATACGAACCCAGGTTTGAGTTTAGTAGTGAATCTGCTTCTGCTTTTGTTTCTGCTAGGATTAATTTGTATGACTATCAGGCTCTCTGTAAAGAGTACGCAGGCAGCAGTGACAGCGCACGCACTCTGCTGGATGTGAGTACGCTATCATCTGCGCTGTAGTGTCTGACTTCAGTGCCTCGGGATTCTATTTCCTGTCTCCACTGACACACTGCTCTCTTCCTTTCAGCCCTTCACCGCTGTGAAATGGCTCTTGACAGAACTTGTCATGTGAGATAAAAAGCCTTTGCCTTATAATTATTATTGTCAGCTTGGGGTTTTCAGTCAGTATTTTCTGAGCAAGAATGTGTGTTTTCCACAGATTTCTGCTGGAGTTTAACCTGTACAGCTGGTGGAACTACGACTCCACAGTCAAAGGTATCAGTCCATAAATGACAGGAACTATTATGGAAACATGTTAATGGGGTTACATGCTCCCGTGAGCATGCCCTTGTTATTTTTCATTTCTTCCATATAATATATAATAAATAGATTTTCATTTAATAAAGGACTAAAAAGCCTATATATCTCAATTGAACTCTAAGACCATGACACATGAATCACACATAGCAAAAAAGACTGTCATATTGACTATATATATGCTGTTTCAGCTGTAGAGTGCATTTTTATAACACTGTCTATTTAGTAGCTGAATTTGGTGTTCATGTGTGCAGCCCAGAGAGCTCAGAGGACAATGATGGTGCCGTGTGATACTGAATACCCAGCTTTTGTTTCTGAGCGCACCATCAAAGAAACCACAGGGAACATTGACTGTGGTGGCTGTATACGGTGGGAACATCTGTTTATGTCTGTATGTGTGCATGCTTGTTTATGATGCACAGCAATTTTGAAACACAAATTAATTTAAAACGGTTTTGATGCACCTCCCATGCACTTGTGTGTTGCCATACTAGCATAAAATGCACTTAAAAAATGCCATTAAAAAAACACTGTAATGTATTTTAAATTGTGTGATTTCAGTCATTTGTACTGGAATACATTTATATTACTTTAATTTATAACATCGCTATATTACTATACTATATTAGTAAGTTATGGATTAATTAGCCCTAGTCTAGTATATAGTGTTATCGCAGTTCTTACAATTCTTCACTCTGAATGGTAAAGTAGAAAACAGAAGTAGACAGAAACAGCCATTGTCACACTTCTAATTAAAAATCTATGCGCAAGCCAAACCTGTCTCTTGTGCAGAGAGCATTTTTAGTGTACGTGTGGTTATTTTGCTCTCGGTGCTCACAGCAGCACACTGAGAGAGTAAACATAGCACGACCTGACAACATTAAACATAGCTGCGCTTCTCTGTCTCTCATATACTTATTTCTGACAAGTGCCATGTCTCTGAATGTCATGCAGGCAATCATTTGTTTCTCGGTATTCTGGTATTATACTTGAATGTATGTATATATGTATATATATATGTATATTAGTAATATATTTTAGTAATGATAAAATGTTTGGGGTGGTGGAGGTTCAGTTTCAAATGTTAGATAGATTTTTAAATTTTAGATAGTTTAGATGAGCGTCTCTAGCGGGAGTGGTCCACGGCGGTGGGTGCAGTACTGCCAGAGCGGTCCACTGTATTAGCAGCATGTGTGAACGACCGCTCGGGCGCGGAGCTGTCCACGGCGGTGGGTGCAAAGTCCGGCTTTTGTGGTCTGCTGCTAAAGGCAGTGGGTGCGAGTGAGCGCCTCTTACAGGAGCGGTCCACGGCGGTGGGGTGCAGGGCTCCGGCTTGAGCGGTCCACTGTAACAGCAGCATATGTGAACGACCGCCTCTGGCAGGAGCTGTCCACGGCGGTGGGTGCAGAGCTCCGCTTTTGCGGTCTGCTGCTAAAAGCAGTGGGTGCATGTGAGCGCCTCTTTGCGGAGCGTCCACGGCGGTGGGTGCAGTGCTCCGCTTAGAGCGGTCCACTGTAATGGCAGCATGTGTGAACGACCGCTCTGGCGGAGCTGTCCACGGCGGTGGGTGCAGAGTCTCCGGCTTTTGCGGTCTGCTGCTAAAGCAGTGGTGCGAATGTGAGCGTCTCTAGCGGAGCGGTCCACGGCGTGGGTGCAATGCTCCAGCTTAGAGCGTCCACTGTAATAGCAGCATGTGTGAACGACCGTCGCTGGCGGAGCTGTCCACGCGCGGTGGGTGCAAAGCTCCGACTTTTGCGGTCTGCTGCTAGAAGCAGTGGAGTGCGAGTGAGCGCCTCTCAATAGCGGGCAGCGGTCCACGGCGGTGGGTGCAATGTTCGGCTTAGAGCAGTCCACTGTAATAGCAGCATGTGTGAACGACCGTCGCTGGCGGAGCTGTCCACGGCGGTGGGTGCAAAGCTCTGGCTTTTGCGGTCTGCTGCTAGAAGCAGTGGGTGCGAGTGCGCGCTCTGGCGGAGCGGTCCACGGCGGTGGGTGCAATGCTCCTGCCTGTGTTGGCTTACCGCGGTGGCAAGTTTTGTATACCATCATCTACGGCGGGAGCGGTCCACGGCGGTGGGTGCAATGCTCCTGCCTGTGCTGGCCACCGCGTGTGGCGGGTTTTGTATACCATCATCTACGGCGGAGCGGTCCACGGCGGTGGGTGCAATGCTCCTGCCTGTGTTGGCCACTGCGGTGGCAGGTTTTGTATAAATGTCATTTACAGTGGAAGCGGTCCACAGCGGTGGGTGCAATGCTCCTGCCTGTGTTGGCCACCGCGGTGGCGGTTTGTATATTGTCGTGTACAGCGGAGCGTCCACGGCGCGTGGGTGCAATGCTCCTACCTGTGTTGGCCACCAGCGTGTGGCGGGTTTGTATATTGTCGATACGGCGGAGCGGTCCACGGCGGTGGGTGCAATGCTCCTGCCTGTGTTGGCCACAGCGTGGCGGGTTTGTATGTTGTCGCGTACAGCGGAGCGGTCCACGGCGGTGGGTGCAATGCTCCTGCTTGCAGTCTGCTGCTGAAGGCAGTGGGTGCGTGTGAGCGTCTCTAGCGGGAGTGGTCCACGGCGTGTGGTGCAGTACTGCCAGAGCAGTCCACTGTAATAACAGCATGTGTGAACGACCGCCGCTGGCGGAGCTGTCCACGGCGGTGGGTGCAAAGTCCGGCTTTTGTGGTCTGCTGCTAAAAGCAGTGGGTGCGAGTGCGCTCTCTAGCGGAGCGGTCCACGGCGTGTGGGTGCAGAGCTCCGGCTTAGAGCAGTCCACTGTAATAGCAGCATGTGAACGCACCGCCGCTGGCGGAGCTGTCCACGGCGGTGGGTGCAAAGCTCCGACTTTTGCGGTCTGCTGCTAGAAGCAGTGGGTGCGAGTGTGCGCTCTCTAGCGGAGCGGTCCACGGCGGTGGGTGCAGGGCTCGGCTTAGAGCAGTCCACTGTAATAGCAGCTTGTGTGAATGACCGCTCTGGCGGAGCTGCCCACGGCGGTGGGTGCAGAGCTCTGCTTTGCGGTCTGCTGCTAGAAGCAGTGGGTGCAAGTGTGCGTCTCTGGCGGAGTGGACCACGGCGGTGGGTGCAATGCTCCTGCCTCGCGCTTGGCCACTGCGGTGGCAAGTTTGTATACCGTCATCTACGGCGGGAGCGGTCCACGGGCGGTGGGTGCAATGCTCCTGCCTGTGTTGGCCACCGCGTGGCGGGTTTGTATACCATCATCTACGGGCGGAGCGGTCCACAGCGGTGGTGCAATGCTCTGCCTGTGTTGGCCACCGCGGTGGCGGAGTTTTGTATGCCGTCATCTACGGCGGGAGCGTCCACGGCAGTGGGTGCAATGCTCCTGCCTGTGTTGGCCACCGCGTGGCAGGTTTTGTATACCGTCATCTACAGCGGAGCGGTCCGCGGCGGTGGGTGCAATGCTCCTGCTCGTGTTGGCCACCGTGGTGGCAGGTTTTGTGTGCTATTGTGCACGGAGGGAGCGTCCACAGCGGTGGGTGCAATGCTCCTGCCTGTGTTGGCCACCGCGGTGGCAGGTTTGTATACCATGATCTACAGCGGAGCGGTCCACGACGGTGGGTGCAATGCTCCAGCCTGTGTTGGCCACTGCGTGGCAGGTTTTGTATACTGTCGTGAACAGCGGAGCGGTCCATGGCGGGGTGCAGTACTTAGCTAGAGTGGTCCGCTGTTAAGGCGGTGGGAGTGTATTAGCATCTACGGGCGGAGCGGTCCACGGCGTGGGTGCAGTGCTCTGCTTGTGTTGGCCACCGCGGTGGCAGGTTTGTATAGGGTCATCTACGGCGGGAGTGGTCCATGGCGGTGGGTGCGATGTTCTGCTTGAGCTGGCCACTGCAGTGGCGAATTTGTATATGGTCGCTTGCTGCGGAGCGTCCACGCGCGGTGGATGCTACGTTCTGCTTGGCATTGCCACTCCTGTGGCAGATTTTGTATACGAACGCTCTATAGCGGAGTGGTCCATGGCGGTGGGTGCGATGTTCTGCTTGAGCTGGCCACTGCAGTGGCGTAATTTGTATATGGTCGCTTGCTGCGGAGCGGTCCACGGCGGTGGATGCGATGCTCCTGCTGCTTTGGCATTGCCACTCCTGTGGCAGATTTTGTATACGAACGCCTATAGCGGAGCTGACCAGGGCGGTGGGTGCAATGTTCCTGCTTGGTATGTCCACTGTGGTGGCAAATTTTGAATATGGCTGTTTATAGCGGAGCCGCCCAGGCGGTGGGTGCGATGTTCCTGCTTGGTGTGGCCGCTGCGGTGGCGGATTTTGTATTTGGTCGATACAGCGAGAGCTGGCTGTTGTAGAAGGAGTGATGCCGTGCCTTGGGTGATTTCCCTCGGGGTGGTAGGTTTGGAGTTCTGTTGGGACTGGTTAGGGTCTGGAGGGCTTTTTTGATGAGTGATTGGTCTGAACGAATGTAGCTTTTGTATGCGTTAGAAGACCAGCGGCCGAGGGTTTGGATTTGCTGTTGGAAGAGACCTTTCTCTGCTGCAGTGGTGGCTGCCCCTATTCTGAAGGAATGTGTGGAGAAATTTTTTTTTTTTTTTTTTTTTTTTTTTTTTTTTTTTTTTTTCTTTTTTTTGATGGGATTCCTGCAGTAAGATAGGACTGATTTGAGGTGCTTTTGGAACCAGAATCGAGATACGGGGTGGTTGGAATCATCTGTGAACAGAGGGTCGAGTGGAGTTTTAGTTTGGGATTTCCTGTATTGGAGGAAAGCTAGAAGTGTTTGAAGGGGAAAAGTAGGAGTTTGGAGGTTAAAAATATATATGAAATGCCCATTTTTGGTCTGGTCCGTTTTACTTTGTTTGATGAAAAAGGATACGGTTTCGTGGTCTACTTATAGATAGGTCGGAAATAGTGGGGTGAATATTTGGGTCGAATCTGGAGTTGACTGTAAATTCTGAACATCTGAGGAAACCGAAAAAGGCCAGAATGAACATTGCATCGAGAGTGCGAGCAGTATGGATAGAAGAGTAGCCTCTGCGGAGGGTGAATATGCATTTTGAGAGAATTTCGGGTGATGGGCATCCTTGAGTCGGATCGGGGATGCCTTCTTTGGATGCCCTTGATTAAAAAAGTGAAGTCTGAGCATTGGTTATTTGAGGTGAGGCGATGCCGTGGATGAGTTCATGGAAAAAATTGGATACCACTCAAGTAGCCCTTAATAGAACTGACTTGCAGGGTTTTTTTTTTTTTTTTTTTTTTTTTTTTTTTTTTTTGAGGTGTTAAGAAAGGAGATGAAAGAAGTGATGGATAGCAGGGAAAAATCAGGGAATTGGAGGTTATACCTTGCCTGGAAAGATTTAAAGCATTTCCAAGCGGTCAGGTAAGATTGCAGGGTTCTGTGAGAAACTGCTTGTAGGATTGAGTCGAGGGAGGCTTCGAGGAGGGACCTTAAAGGATGGTTCGCTGGAATATTAGTTGTGAAAAGAGAAGCACCTGGGTTGCATAGGGTTCCGCTTTCTGGTGCCAGCATCCTGGATTTCTGCAAGGATCTGTGCTTTGATGGAATTGGGGACGGGGTGGGGTCAGGTAAGTGGCATTTGAGGGCATAGGAAGAAGGTTAGCAGTGGATACTGAGAAAGGGTGGTGGGCGATGGGAGAGTTGGCGGGGGGGTAACTCATGGGAGCTACTTGTGGGGGTGGGTTGGAGCTCACGGCATGCTATGGCAGGGGATCTAGGGGAAAAGAGTGGAAAGATAGGGAGGTAAAGAAGAATAGGTGTGTAAAGATGATGGGGGTCTTCAACCTGGGTTCAGACTGGTAGCAGAAAATTAGGGGAGGGGAGGAGGAATAGGAGGTGGTACGGCTGGGATCGTCAGTGGAGGCATCTGTGTGCCTGTGCTGGCACCTATGGCTGGCTGGGCTGTGGGAACAGAAATGGACGAGTTAGGTCCTGGAGGAATAGGAGAAACTTGAGGCTGGTAAATAACGGACAGTGGATTGGGGCTGGTTGCCAGGCATGGTCGGGAGAGACTTGGGCAGAGTACTGTTGGTGTGGGTCAACTGATCCAATGAACAGAGTGGGTACAGGCTAGGCTGATGGCTTGTGGGGCTGGAGCCGTGGTGCTTGCTGCGTGGGTTGTTTGCTGGAAACTGGAGGAAGAGCTGCTGGTGTTTGGGTCCTGGGCTTTGCTAGCAGTAGCTGGGAGCCTTCTGCCGCCTCCTGGTGGGCGGAGGCTTAATACGGGTGCAGATGCTGACTTCTCGGGTCTTCCCCTGGGAGAATTACGGCTTCTTCTAGTTGTTTCCTCTTTTGGCTGGAGGAGAAATGTTTGGCGAAGCTGCGCCTGTTTGATAAGTCGAGTACAGCGAGAGAAGCTCGGCTTTGTTAGCGCGGCGGAGAACGGAATGTTCGCGTTTGCGAGTGCTTGACGCAAAGCCGGAATTGTCCATTTTGTTGCGGATGGAGCGGAAGAAAAGGCTGCACGGTAGGGAGAAGCCGGGGAAGCTTGAGGACGTCTGGCAGGTGGAGGCGAACGTGATCTTAATCGCGTTGGCGAAAGGATAGTCACTCGCGTTAGTTTTCTGCCTCTGGGCGAAGCCGCGCGCTCGTTTGAAGTTCCGGCCGGGGCGTTAGCGTGCTTGCTCAGCGGAGTCGTGGAGGGCTCGGTGTCCTCGATTTCGTGGGTTTCTGGCGATTGGTCTTGTTCGGACATGCTGGATACCATGCTCGGAAACGAGATATCGAGGTAAGAAGCTTGTGCGAATTTATAGTAGGCTTCTCTTGCTCTGGTTGGATAATTGCGTGATTAGGAAACGAGAAGCCAGCCGCGTTAATTATCAGTGCGTGCTCCTCCCGAAATTTGTTTATAGCTAAACATCATGTCTCTGAATGTCATGCAGGCAATCATTTGTTTCTCGGTATTCTGGTATTATACTTGAATGTATGTATATATGTATATATATATGTATATTAGTAATATATTTTAGTAATGATAAAATGTTTAGGTTCAGTTTCAAATGTTAGATAGATTTTTAAATTTTAGATAGTTTAGATAAAGATATTTAAAAGGGATAGGACACCAAAAATAAGCATTGATAAAATAAGTCACTGACTTCCAAAGAGTTTATCCCCATACTGTGGAAGTCAACTGTTTGGTTACCAACATTTCTCAAAATATCTATATTTGAGCTCAAAAGAAAAAAGAAACTGAACAGGTTTGGAGGGTGAGTAAATAATGACAAAATTTAATTTTGGGTGGGCGAATTGTCCTTTTTAATTATAAATGTTATATATTTTGAGAGATTTAATGATTTTCTTTGACAGAAATGTAGGGTATATTTTGATGTCGTTTTTCTAGTTACTCTGTGCCTAAAGACCAGGTGAATGATGACCAAAATCACACATCTCTTTTGTGTTTTTTTCCACTCAGGACCTTTGTAATTCAGCAGATTCCCAGCAGTAACCTGTTCATGGTAGTTGTTGAGAATAAATGCGACTGTAGCTCCGCCTCTCCAGTTACCATGGAGCCCATTGAGATCATTTATATCCTTTTTATAAACCAACTAAACATCTGCTTGTAGAAATTATATCCTTAATATCTGTATGCTTATCAGCCTTGACCTCTGAGCACATAATGAATCCCTGAAGTGCGACCGACTAAAGTTTCAGAAGGATCGCAGACGGCCACAGTCCTGTCACCCATTTCATCCAGAGGTACGTAATGCACAAAGCTGTGTTATTCAATATTTACTTTTGATGACCAGCGCTGTACCGGATTTTCAAATTCCTGTAAAGTTTTGAAACTCCCGTTCACGTACTTCATCGTAATACAGTATGTTTTATTTTAAAGCGCCCCATTCATTGTCAGTAAAATATCATCCACATCACAGAAAGTACACTCAAAAAGTTTTAGTGAACCATTTAATGCCTTTAGCAGTGCTTTCAGCTCACTGTGAGTCATCCTGTAGCTGAAAGTTCAATCTATGAAGTGCTTGTACGTGTAGTTTTCAATGACTTTTTGTATATTCCTGACTCTACCAAACTAGTTTTGCTCTATGCACTTGCTAACCCCGTTCATATCTTTTTTCTTTAACAGGAAAACGCCATGGAATGTGGCTCAGCAAATGCTTTGAATTTTCCACTGGTAGCTATTTTATTCCCAGTGTTGTCGTTCCTGATCAGCAGGTGACCTCTGACCCCTGCCTTGATCCATTAGGCTTAATATACACTCAAATCAGAGAGCCTCGCTTCCGCCAAACATGAGTTCAGAGAGACAAAATCATCTTTGTGATATCTGGATTACTGAAGATAGATGATATTTATTACCGTCAAAGACTGTGTTAGAATGTGCTGAGTGTTTTCTTCTTATATGTGGACCAGTGAACATGCCTGGATATCAGTGGCCGCCACGAGCCGTCACAGCTAAACGCAGTCCATGTAGCTGTTCCTCAAGGTTCATACACCTCAACTTTAGTCTTAATACTGTGTGAAGCGCAGACAAAAAAAAACTGAGCAGAAATGTCTTTTATGTCGTTATTATTTGCCTGCCTTTCAGACTGAGTCAGCGTTTAATTTGGAGTCTTAAGATGCATGACGAGACAAAATAGGAGTATTTCACAGAGCTGTTTGTGAGAAAAGCATACATTGACATCAAAAGATGAGATGTGGATTCTTCACAAACTTTGTAAGTTTTGCCTGCTTAAAAAAAGTACTTGGAAAATAACTTTTAATTGCCTAATCCCTTTACATCAAAGGAAAGCCATGTTATGTAAATAAAAACATATTTTCCATCATTTTCAGGACATTCAATTCACTGAGTGTGTGGGTTATAATAATATCTCTTGACATGTAAGTTTTTTTTGTTTATATAGGCACACTCATAAATGTTGCTTTTTCAGTGCAAATGACAAAAAAATGGTTTAAAAAAACAGCAGCTGTAGTTGCTAGAAATTTACTATGAAAAATATTATGAGAGTGTGGGTGTGAGAGAATGTATATTATTGATACAAAAATCTAAGTAATAACAAAATCTATATCATCAGAAAAATATATCATCATAAGGGAAGTCATGCTGGGACTTCAGGGAACGTCCTTTTCTTTTTCCCCATGAATATGCATTTAGTGCATATATATATATATATATATATATATATATATATATATATATATATATATATATATATATCTTCAGATATATTCATTGTCAAAGACTGTTATAGTGGTCATGGCAAGAGAAATCAAATTTCCCTTGATCATTTATGGAACTGAAATGATTTATTTAGATATTGAGGGATTGTATTGATTCCAAAGTCTGCAAAATTAGGGTCTTATATTCTGGTTCAAATAAGGCTGGACTGCAATTTGCAAGTCATCATCTCTGTCAGAATTTTTAGACATGTTTTGATGTTTTGTGAATATGGTATATATAATGTGTCTGCCATATAAAGATCTCAGATTGCAAAAAAAGGAAGGAAGGAGGAAAAACAACAGCACATGTAGCCATTAGCATCGAACATGATGACTACAGTGATGTTTAGTGGTATTATAGTAGATGGTCTCACAAAATATAAACATCTGTATTACAATATCAACCCTTTAAAATATGATTGACACCACATTTGCAGGCTGCATCATCAGTTTATTTAATTTAACTGATCATATACAACAATTTATGCTCAACTAAGAATAACAGGCTAACTTTTTTTATATAATAAAATAAGATCTTTATGACTTGCTATGCAGCCTACAAATGCGACATCAGAAGGATGCAGCCTTCCGTTTGAGAAACAGCATGGGCTAATATGATTAGCAAGAGAAGACAGTTTTAGGGTATGTGGAAAATCTCATTTTCTCATTTTCATTCAAAATCTTTCTACATTGCTGAGTGTACCCTTACAAAAAAGTTTTATTCAAGTATGCATCTTTTAAACTAAAAACAGAAAAGTGTAGGCCTACTTTTTATTTTTTTTTTTTTTTCCCCAGAAATGGGCTTCATCTACTTCTTAGAAATATACTTAATTACATTTTTTTTACAAAAGACTAAATATATTTGGGCTCCTAGAATCTGTGTTGTCATTATTTTTTTGTGATGGAGCAGACGAGAGGAAAGGCATGCGGATCCAGATGCAAATTTCTCTTAA
This sequence comes from Puntigrus tetrazona, assembly GCF_018831695.1. NCBI lineage: Eukaryota > Metazoa > Chordata > Actinopteri > Cypriniformes > Cyprinidae > Puntigrus > Puntigrus tetrazona. Next base: position 8,486,938 of record NC_056709.1, read on the forward strand.
AAGACATTGTCCAAATCCACAGGCAGTGTCAAAACATCGACGAATGGATATGGCACAGGCAAGACACAAGAATAATCCAAACCGGTCAGTCAACAGAATCCAGGAGGGGTTATCCAGAAACATGAGCAATAGTCCAGGCAAGGTACAAACGCAGTCCAAACAGCAGGCGAAGGGTTAATCCAAAATTCACAGACAAAAGCCTAACAACTGGAAAACAGGCAGGGCAAGATAACTAAATTATGAAAACTAGGAACTGACACAAGTTTATGAAATTGGCTCCTTAAGGTTATAAATAAGGGAAAGGCACAAACAAAGAACAAGATACTAAACAGAAAATAAACACAGAATGGCTTGGTAAAGTATCTAACACTAAGAGAGTGCTAAACGCTAGACCAGTGGTTCCCAACCTTTTTTAACTCACAGCCCACACAACCAAACATATGTTTCCATGAAAAAAATTTAAATGAACCTGTTATTTGTGTCGGGTTAGTAACTGAGTACTCAGAAGCATGACTTTTAACTGTCTTTATTGAATAAACGGGTGAACGCATAGTAACAGTTTATTATTATTTTTTGTTATTTAATTAATTATGATATTTAATTATTACTACACATTTTTACGTACATTAGCAATATTATTATTTCTATTGATAATAACTGGCGGCCCTCCTGCAATACCGTTGCGGCCCACAGGTTGAAAACCACTGCGCTAGACAATACTTGGCTAGAATGACTGTTAAATAATGTGTGTGATCTTATTTAGGTGAATGTGTGCAATCAGTGCAATGGCTGATGGGAAATGCAGTCCAGGGTGGAGTGCAACATTCTGTGTGGTGTGAGAGGGAACATACAGAAGAGCGTCCTCTGGTGACAACTGACTGAAAGCATGGAATTAACAACAGTTATATGGTAAAGGCTAAAGGAAAACAACAGATGCGTCCACATTTAATCTGACGTGATCATCAGACATAAAACAGCATCAGAACTGTTTAACGTCATGCAATAACATGTGTATTCTTTGTGACACTTTCATTCAAGTGTCTTACAAAAAGGCATTAAGCTAGAATGAAATGTTTCGGTTTTACAAGCAGATACCTCGTTCTTTTGATGCTTTGTATGTTCAGATATTTATATATAAAAATATATATACAAATTAATACATAAATAAGGGCATAGTAGTATAGCCTACTTAAAATATGATGTTAAGTTCACTTGCAGCATAAAACTACTAAACTGGTCGTATAAGATTACTATATACACTACAAAGTGTACTAAAATGCTACTACAAGTATTCAATTAATAAACTATATGTTAATTTTTAGTATAGTTGGAGTACAGGCTAAAAACATTGATTGTGAGAACATCATTGACTAGTTGAGCACAACTAGTTGTGTTTACTACTGTTATACTTGAAACATACTTAAAAGTATACTTTTCTATATTAAAAAGTGGGCTAATTTAGTCCCAATTTAGAATATTACTATAATAATAAAAATAGTATACTATAGTGCACTGATATTTATATACTTACTACATAAATATATACTTGAATTTTAAGTATTCTTAATAAAATAAACTTAGTCCCGGTTTAATAGACAGGTCTTAGACTAAGCCAGGATTAGGCCATAGTTTAATTAGGACATTTAAGCAATTTGTATAAATTTGCCTTAAAAAAAAACAACAAAAAAAAAGACATTACTGGTTTGCATCTTAAGACAAAACAAAGGACTGACATGTTTTAAGATGACTTTGCATGTTCATGTTAACTTATTCTAACCCTAGCCCTACCTGGTTATTAATACTGCACCTATTAATACACTATAACGAGAGTTAGTATATGTAGATGCAATGCTACTTCTAGTCAACAGAAAGTGTTAAAGGGAACATCAAAATAAAATGAAACCAGTGTAATAAAAACAGGCACGTTGACATGTAAGGCATATGTCACGTTTTTGTTTCATTTAAAAATAAATGGCAGTTGTCAAAGCTTTAACAGTAGAGGTCGCTGTTCAAACTAAAACATAATTCAACAAAAGCGTCCATTTAGTTTGGAAATAAAACTATAATTAGTAATTGTACTAATATTACAGCGCAGCATTCAGTTATTTAAATATCAGAAATGCTTTGCCATGTGAATCCTCTACAGGTATATAAATGAGATGTAAAGTTACTCGGTTGTTTTTGTGGATTACCAGTAGAGGTCGATGTTGAATCCATCAACAAAACCTACTCTGGACTGTTCCTGTCACCGGATCAGAGAAAGCTGTCCCTTCATCACAGAGTAGAAGCAGGTTATTCTCACACATGCATCCTGACCTCGAGACCAAATGTGCTTTTGGTGTGTAACTGTTCACACATACACGATAAAAATTGCGGTCAGCGGCCGTACAAATAACGTTAACGGCACCCGTTATGCAGGCATGTGTTATCACAAGACTTTAGCGGTTCTTTCAACTCAAAACGAAATGTGACTTTTAATGCAATTTCATAAAAGGTTACCCAAAAAGAAAGTTCACAATAATCCTCATTGGATAAACTTCCTTGCCGTTCGGCTGGGTGCATACCTGGTCTCTTTGAAAAGCTCTGGATCGTAGTTGGGTGAAGTCTTCTGTACCAAACGGGTCCTAGGCGAGGAGATCCACGTGTTCAGCTTTTTATTCAAAGTAATACAAGCAGGGCTGGAACAACAGCAAGCAAAACCCAAGGAGGAAGGCAGAAGCAGTAGTTTTCTGTAAATGTTAGCCAGGGCAAATCCAGACTGTTAAGTCTTTCCCCACCAATGACCAGGTATCTCATCAATTAGGTTACAACGCTTTCCCTCCAAAGACGGGGAATCCCTGTTAATCCCTGTTAAACGTCAATCCCCATCAGAGATGGAAGGTTCAGAGACAATAGATCATATATAGATCATGCATGTAGATTGTGTTTTGACCATTTTGAATCTGATTGGGTTAAAATAGGCTAGTCAGTGACGGAGATGCCTTTATAGATGCAATGAAACATTCCAGTTGACTTCCACTGAAGTCCTCTATATTTAGAAAAATTATGGAATGTCTTCCGCTAAAACTTTAATTTACTGAGACGCCAATACCTTGTATTACATGGGGGTCAAATTATCAGGAAATATTTATATTTTGGAAGTGAACTTCATAGCAGTAATACTTAGTTGAATATATTAAATTTTTTCTCAATTATGAAACGGTTCTTTTCTCCATCAGTACAATATTTTAAATGTAATTGTGCTGTATTTAAAAAAAAAAACTGAAATTAATTTCCCCGTCTCCGAGAGTCTTTACAAAAGTAGTGGAGGGCGCCTTTGCCCCCTTACGGGAAATGGGCATCAGACTCCTCAACTAGTACTAGTACTAGTAGTAGATTTAATGGTACCATAAACTTTCATACATGTAATACAAGCATAAAGTTTGGCAACATCAACAAAACTAAACAAGAATTCAACATGATTTACTTCTTGATTCTCTAATATCATTATCATCTCCCTTTTGGTGGAGGAAGTCAAATATTTAAAAAGACGGGACAAAGATGAATACTGATTCAAATTCAAGTAATTTATTTTGGCAATAAATACAGTTGATTACGTTTATTTTATTTTATTTCATATATTATTTTTTTGTGGCCTTTTCGGTCCTTTGGGCCTTTTGCTATCTTGCTATGCATAAAAAAGAGTGCCACCTGAAGTGTGAGGCTGTCTCATTTAGTTTGACTTCTGGCTTCTGCGGTGTGTGAAAATGAGACAGACTTACAGAACGCCACATATCACAGCACGAGGTTAAAGAAGGAATCTGTGTTGCGATACAGTGGCTCTCTACAAACACATAATAACCATACACACACAGACTTTGTCTGAAAAAAAGTTCATTATACTATTTGCAGCCAGATTTGTAACTTGATTTGAATTAAATAAGATTTTTTTTAAGCTTTCCTTGTCAAAGAGTAGTTCTCATTGTAAACATATGATCTTACTCTTTAGTTGAATGCAAAAGTCAGGATCATCTTTCAGCTTAATACTTAGTACAGTCAGATCATTTGATAGTAAACAATGCAAGGTACATGTTTCAAATCGTTCTTGTTACTGTAATAATTACAGTAACACAGTCAGATCATTTTTTATAATACATGTCCCCACATGCAAGACCGTACATGTTCTCTCTCTCTTTCTCTCTCTCTCTGTCTCTGTCTTTCAGTCTCTCTAGGATGTCTCTCTCTGTCTCTGTCTCTCTCTTCTGTCTCTCTCTCTCTCTCTCTCTCTCTCTGTCTCTCTGTCTCTCTGTCTCTCTCTCTCTCTCTCTCTCTCTCTCTCTCTCTCTCTCTCTGTGTGTCTCTCTCTCTCTCTCTCTCTCTCTCTCTCTCTCTCTCTTCTTTCTCTCTCTCTCTCTCTGTCACACACACACATCCACACATACACAAACGTGCACACACACACACACAATCACGTACACAAACACACTTCAAACACAGTGGTTACCACCAAAGATACATAGCTTAGAATGTAAAACTAATACAGAAACTAGACACAAAATCTATAGCAACTATATCTACACACTGATCTACATCAGTGTCTTTATAAATCTATACATGTCCCATATGACTAACCGATTAACCATTCTGTGCAATGACTAGGTTTCATTAACGGTTCTTCATGCAACCACTGATACTGATAATGAACTGATAGCCCAATCATATATCTGGAGTAATACAGTAAGGAGAAAATATATTTCAAAAGATTTATGATTTGCTGAAAGTGTAGCCTTTATTGAACGCTCAGTTAGCTTTTCTTAAGGTGGTAATGGACTAGCGGGTCACGGTATATTCCACACCAAACATTAAACGATAAAAAAAGATACACCCACTTGTCTGCGAGTACTGATACTTTATTTACAGTGGCTGTACATAATGAACACAGATATGAGACACATAGGTGCATCTTCACCAAACTGCAGGCTGCTGCATCTGAATCAACTAGTTTTCAGGAACTGTACAGTACAGGTGATAAACATTCTTAAGAAAGAAGAAAAAGAGAGAGAAAAGACATGTAAAGATGAATGTGTTCATATTATGTTCATGAAGGATGGTCATGTTTGGAGTGTGACTGTTCACACATACCTCGTTTTCCTCCAGGTTTCCCTGTTCCTGTTGTTTATTAACCAAAACATCTGTAATGCAATGCAGTCAATGCAAAAACTTTCTTGACTGTCACAGATTTTGCAATTTTCTATAAAATCTATAAAATCTTTCTTAAAATTTTTAGCAACTACGTATAGACTTATCCAGACTGTAAATCTGTGCACAAATCAGGGCCAATGTCCACCTTTAGCTAAGTTAACATTTTAGCATTTTTCGACTCCCTCTCCATTTTTGAATAGATTTTGGTATATATGTGTGTGTGTGTGTGTGTGTGTGTGTGTGTGTATGTGTGTGTGCAAACTGTGTTTAAATTTATCTGAGATCATTTACTGAGAATGATGTTCTCTTACCGGCAGATATGGGCTGGCATGTGGCTGGCACAGAAGTGATCAGAGAATATATCTCTGCAGGTCCAGAACAACTCTAAATGACATAGTCAGTAATTAAAGTAAATTTGCTTTGAACATATTAACATTGATTATGGTTTAATTCTTGTTTTATAGTCAGTATTATTGTGATTCTCACCATTCCAGTTTCTTGACCGGACACATCGGCTTTGGTTGCTCTCGTTTTATTGCTAAAAATAAAATATCAATCTTTATGACATGCCTTTTAATGCATGAATAAATCAGATAAAAAAGTTTAACATTTATACACACAGCTCCTGGAATATTATAATCTAGACTACTAACAAACAAAGACTATTGAATTAAATGAATATTAAACTTACTTTCTTCTTCTTTTACCTAGAAAACAATAATTTCATCGTCAAATCATCACTTTGGTCAACTATCTGTTCTTTTCTAAATACATTTACATTGACTTTGTCATACTTACATGCAAACCAGCACAGACAGATGAGTCCCATGAGTCCAGACAAAATTACAGAAAGACCAGTGGAGACCAGCATATACCACAACATATCTGTGTCAAAACATACCAACACTTTAATCCATGTTTATGTGTATTATGATGGATTAATGGTTGCTGTAGATACTGTAGTTAACCTGACAATTTAAATGACACAAAAGATTTGTATGTATATATATATGTTTTCCTAATTTTGTAGGTTTGCCTTGTTTATTTGGGTAGCACCGTTGTATTGAGTTGTGTTTGATACTGGTTTCTCAAGAAGAAGAGTCCGCACAAAGCATTGTATTCTTTTATTAGAGAAGGATTTATAAGAAATACAGCATGCACACTTCAGCAGAAAAAAAGGACCTCACATTGCATTATATTTAAAAGTAGTTTGTTAAGAAAGGATACTAAGCATGGCGTATGTAGCATTTAGCCAGAGTTGAAATATGTATATGTAAGAATAGGAATGTCACCATTCCAGACAACCTGAAGAAGACATCTTATAAAGATCTTCGCAGAAGAGCAGAATGATAAGATGGCTGTCTTTTTATAGTGAGCTTCTTGAGAGTGAGGTTTCCAGCTGTATGGGACTTTGAAATGCACCTGAAGTCTATAAAGGATGGTTGCACTTAGAAGTGAGCCAGAAGTTAAAGTTGCATCTGGAGCAACACGCTTCTCCGATGCCTCCGAACGGCCGAGCTCGCAGATTATACAACCTTGTTTTTATTTATTTTTTATATTATTATTTGTAATGTATTTAGCCTATATATAATAAAAGTACAGTACTGTGCAAATGTTTTAGGCAGGTGTGAAAAAATGCTGTGAACAAAGAATGCTTTCAGAAATATAAATAATGCTATTTTATTTTTGTCAATTTACAAAATGCGAACACATCAAGCTTATTACCCTTCAAAATCAGAAGGTGTCCAGGAGTGCCATCAGTTCATGTTTGAAAGCGACTCAAGTGGTCTTCATGGCTCAAGACCAAGCGACTCAAGTATGCACGAAAACATGGAAAAATGGCAGCAGGTGGTCTGAACTGATGAGTCAAATACAGGCAGATCTTCAGCGTAAAGAAGAAAAGAAGTACTGGAAGTGATGGCATGGCCCCCACAGGGCTCTGATCTCAACATCATCGAGTGTGTCTGGGATTACATGAAGAGACAGAAGGATGTGAGAAAGCCTACATCCACAGACGATCTGTGGTTAGCTCTTCAAGATGTTTGGAACAACCTACCAGCCGAGTTCCTTCAAAAACTCACAAGTGTACCTAGAAGAATTGCTGTTGTTTTGAAGGCAAAGGGTGGTCAAACCAAATAGTGACTTGATTTAGATTTGTCTTTTGTTCATTTGTGAAAGCATTCTTTGTTTACAGTATTTTTTAACACCTGCCTAAAACTTGCACAGTACTGTATATATTATTATAACCAAGACGCTCTGATTTCTAGACCTAAGCAGAACAGACCACAGAGAAGTCTTCCATGACCTGTCTTGTGAGTACGATTAAATGCTTATGAGAGATAGGGCTTACTCAACATTTACCACTATGAAACTATAATTTATACTAAATTATATACAGTACTTATATACTTATTTGGATGGAAAGAAATTGATGTTATACAGAGATTTGAAAAAGAATGCAATGGTCAAATCAATTCAGATGTACTTAAAATAATACCTTTGTATTGTAGTGTGGGTGGACCTTCAGTATGAGCCGCAGGAACACTAGAGACTACATCTACATCTGGAAAGACCTCAATTTTAAATTACATGGTAATGATTCTCTGTACTGATATGTCTGACTCAGGGTTTTAGATGTAGAATAACTTTTTAGAAGGGAATAAATTCACATATTTAATCTAGAATTATTAGAAAATGTGTTATAACTTACAAGATTTACTGTATGTTGTGGTTTCACAAGTGGAGGTTACAGGTAAAGCTGTTGATAAAAAATAACATAAGTAAATGTTCAATATATAATCATGAGCCTAACATGATAAAACAATTCAGACTGAAATAAGAGTAACTGAGTTATTCACTCACAGGTTTTCATGGCTGTTGTAGTAGTTTGTTCAGTTGAGGTTGATGTTGAAACTGTAGAGACAATTTATCAGCATTATCAAAGTTTGTTGTTGGTACAGTTCCCAAAATATGAAAAATAGCACGTCACATAGTTGTGATGTAACTTGATATCACATCTATGTTGGTTTACATAAAAATAAAAACCTTACTTTGGACTGTCACTGGATCAGAATGAAGAGACGGTTTGTTCATCACAGTGTAGAAGCAGATTATTCTCACAGATGAGCTCTGACCTCCCGACCAAATACTGATCTGAGATCCAGTGAGTGAAAGCTTACATGATGAGCTCGGTTTTGAGTTATTTTGTCTTTCATTTATGTAAAAGTAACACGTATTCATCTTCAGATCTTCAGTATTCTCACAACTCAGCTGAACTGTGTCTGTTTCCAGAATAACTGAAGCAGATGCTGACAACCTGGCCAGAGGAAGACCTAACGAACAAACATGTTGATGTGTTCAGAGAGATGGTGGCACTTAACAATGACCTTAACGTTCAGGAAGAATGACAACAGTACAAACATCGATTCGTTGAATCCTGTGATGTTTCATAGCATTAGTTTGTTCAACAAAATACTAAAACCTGGACAATAATAGCAACATTTCAAATATTGATCGACATGCATGCTGTCAATCACCAAGTAATGGCTTTTTATTTGCATCCTGTAGACAAAATACTTCTGAATTCAACACGAGTGTATTTTTGTAGTCACAAAAAATCTAAAGGAGCTGCGGAATATAATAATAAAAACGTCTAAAAAACATGACATGTTTATTTAATAAAAATCTATTTTGTTTAGTTTCTCCTCTCAGGGATTTCTTTTTTTTGCATAAATGAGTTTCCACAAATTTGTCAGACATAGTCTTACTCTCTGACATATCATCTAAGATGACATGATTAACTGCTTTAACTTAACTTCCTTCCTGTCTAAACGTGTCAGATTGTACGCTTGCCAAAGCCACACTGTACTTTAGTGTTTTTCTGTGTAAGAAGCAAGACTTTGCAAGTTACTGGTTCAGTGTCTGATATGCTGATCCATATAGTAATGACTAGATTGCTTTTATTGATCAGATCAGATTTCATAAAATGCTACTGGCTTAATTATTGGTTATACTGGATACAGAATTATACAGGTGTCTCTCTTCAATAAACGTGCTGATGTTTGTGCTCACCTTTCAAGGTGATCGTGTCACTGTGTGGGGATCTGATCTCAGGTTCAGTCTTGGGTGAATAAACACAGCTCAGCCGTCTCCTGTTCACTGATCGTGTGAAGAGTTCACTTTGACTTAAGTAATACATACAGTGACTTTTCTCTCCAGACGAACTCCTCTGAGAGACACGCTGACACAGAAGACCACCATCTTCAGTGTAGAAGCTACAGATGAAATCAGCTTCGACTGAGAGGGGTATTTCACATGATATAATGTCCTGATCTTCATTAACACTAATGAAGGGTTTCTGAAGTGAATCTGTTCAAAGATAAATGATTCAATTATCAAAAACACTGCCTTAACAGTTTCCAAACCGGACGAACAGCAGGGAAATCTCTCACCCAACACAGTCACAGTAGCAGGAGTAGAATGAGATGATGGTTTGTTGATGCCGTGGTTTTCTATTGTAAAGTAACAGTAAATGTCTATTGACTCAGGTGATTTCACAGCTGCCCATCTGAGCACTTCAGCACCAGTGAGATCCAGCTCACACGATGAAGGGACTTTTATAATCTTCTCTTGTCTTTTTGTGTAGAAATAACACTGATCCACACGTTCTGATGTCTCACAGATGATCTTCACTGTGCTGGACTCTCTTATGACATCTGGAGATACTTTTACAGCAGGAGATTCTGAAACAACACAAAACAGATCAATACGTTAAATCTAACCACTGACAGTGTTTACAGACATGATAATATTCTGATATTAATCACATATTTTAGATTCTAAAAACCCAAATCAGACAAATTATGAACAAAATCTAAATACGCTACAACGATATGATTTTGTCAGATGTAGCCTAATACATAGGTCTACGCATAGCCTAATCATTTTCATGTTAAAGTATTTTTAGTTGACGCTTTGCTCACTAAATATATAAGCATACAGTATTTAATCAATATTAAACAACGGAGATGACTTACTTTGAGACTGAACATCCATCAGAAGATGCAAAACAACGAAGGTGAACAACTTCATTTCCGCTAGAAGGAGAACAAAGACGATACTCACACAATAGGAGAATTAGGAAGTAGTACATCAGACGACAGGAAACATCACGCTTTGTGGAGAGCTTTTTATGAAGAAGATAGTGATCATAGTAGTGCGTGCTGCAAACCTTAGTATAGCAGTGGGTGGAGTCCGGCTGTTTATTTTTTAATATCGTGTTTTTCTAGCAATGAAGGTTAAAAAACGTCCATTTAAATGCGTCTTGCCATTTTGATTTTTGATTAATAATTGATGCCCTACTTTGCTTAGCAAACTTAAAAGTCATTTAACAGAAGTTATGGCTGAATCGATTTGTGTTTTGTGAGCATGAGAAAAATAAAAGGGTTGATCTTGACTGCATTCGTTGTTAAAGTAAATGTATATATAAAAGTTAAAGAAGCGGGTATCTCTGGGAATGGGACCTTAAGAGCAGAAAATGAACCTTTTATCCCAATAAAATGAAAATTAGTTTGTGTCAGCTTATTCTATCCATCATTATTTGAACCAGTAAACTGCATTTTAATTTCAGGATTAAAAAAGTAAAATAAAAAAGTACACAGACCTCTTAGACAGCATTTTTTTTTCTTGGATGAAAATTAGACTGTGAAGAATAAACCTTGTCTGTACAATGTATACTTACATATACTTCCCATAAGTCACAGCAAACTTTATTTTGATTACAGTAAATTGCCGCTAATACAAAAGCAAAAAATAATAAACTAATGAAATAAAACATTCTCCGTTACTTACGAGCTAAATGATGAATAATTACTCAAATGAAATATATATTATTGTTGATGAGTGATTCGGTCAAGGAGCAGTGAGTGATTTTCTGCTTTTCCTTTGATTAAGTAACATTTATGACGATGTCGGCGGGTGGAGGTTGAGACTGAAAGCATAGATCAGATATAGTCAGATAGCTGTATTCCTGCTGTTTAAGTTCACTCAAGACAAAAAAAACTCAAGACAAAAAAAACTGCATTTACACAAACTGTCTTCAAGACGTTTATTTGGACCTAACTTTTCGTGTAAATCTGGACACACACTGAACGTCGCATCGCATTGTGGCACAGCTTTATAAATTCGAACCCATTCATTTCTATGAGCTTAAGCGCACCGGCATCGCCAGCAACGATTCAAAACAATGTATATAAAAGTTGTAAATATGCAAATAATTTTCATTTAATTGCTATTAAATATTAAATAATCAGCTGTAGATTCAGTTTATGAGAAAGAGAAAAACACAACCTGAGACTTAGTTTTTTTTTGTGTACAGTGAGGTCAGTAAGGGTATTTTAGAGATTACTGAGAGACAAATCATTGTTGTGGTGTTGTATAAACGACCTTTAAGATGAGTGTGATCAGTAGCAGCTGTAACAGAAATAAATCATGTTAAATCAAACAGTGTCTGAAAAACCACTCCACATTTTTGTGGCTATCGTCAAAATGTCTTTTTTTCCTGTTGAGGAAGTCAGTGGTGATCCAAAAAAGCCTGGTTATAATTTTTTTTTATTACTTCCTCTTTTTTTTTTTTTTTTTTTAAATTCATACAGGTTAGAACTACTTGAGGGTGAGTAAATGATGACAAAACTATTTCTTTAACATGAGCCTTTCTTCATAGACCTTCAGAGAGGATTTCATCAGTGTGACTTTTATGCAAAAATTAATTATTTTAATTTATTAACAGTAACATCAGCGACAACTCCAGGACACCATATACTTTTATTCTATATTTTATATTACTTATTTGGTGTTTTTTTACTGTCATTTATGTAATATATTTGATATTTAACACACTTTGCTGTACATGGCTGTGGAGTTATAATAGCCTCTAATTTTTGTTTGTTTGAATTGAACATACTCTACTGCAATTAAAATATTTAAAAGGTTTAAAACGTGTAAACTCCTCCCAAATACACACCCAGATTTTTTTTGTTCATTCTTTATTGTATAAGTAAGCTTTTCTTACAGGGAAGCATAATAGGCAAGTGCCACAGAAGATCCTCTCAATAAAAGTTACAAATGCATAAATGATGAAAACGAATATGATGCAAAACATCTTCACCAAACTGTAGGCTTGATCTACTGCATCTGAGTGAACTGGATTTCAGGGATCGTGCTGTACAGGTGATAAACGTTCTTGAGAAAAAAAGAAAATGTGTTAGTATTTCATTCATGATGAACAGTTATGTGGTTATGTGTGTTTAGTGTGAGAGAGTTTTCACAAATACATACCTTTTCTTCTGGATTTCCCTGTTTCTGTTGGTTATTGATCAAACCGTCTGTAATGCAATGCAGAACTGTTAAGGTAGTTCACGACAAGCATGTGTGGGCCTGCATGAATAAGGTCTCTGTCATGAACCTTAAACTTTGACACTTTGCACAGCAGAACTATCTCTTCTCAGACTCGTTCTGTGCAACAGTGTGATCAATTTTACATTTGCCCTACTTCCTCCATATTAACCCACTGTGTTTTGGCAGGTAAGTTTCTCAGTACCTAATATGGAGGAAGTGGAACAAATGTAAAATTCATCACGCTGTGGCACAGAATGAGTCAGAGAAGAGACAGTTCTATTATATATATATATATATATATATATATATATATATATATATATACAAAAAACATTTTCCTACCTGAGGGCTGGTAAAGTACATTCACAGAAGTAATGTCTTTTGTGGGGTCTGCAGTTCTGTCCTGGTGTTTGAGGCCTGGTGTTTATAATAATCAATTGGTGATCAGCAAGTTTTATCTGTGATCATTTTCTGAGAATGATGTTCTCTTACCTCCAGATATGGGCTGAGATGTTTCTGGTACAGATGTGATCAGAGAATGTGTCTCTGCAGGCCCAGAACAACTCTGAATAACATAACCAGAAATATAGGCGAAGTTCCTTTCAGCCATTCTTACTCACTAATATATATTAGACATCTATTTGTTAATTTATGACTTTAAAGATTTGAAATGCACAGATACTCACTATACCAGATTCTTGAATGGGGGCATGTGGTTTTATTGATCTCATTTTATTGCTAAAAATGAATTATCGATATTTATGACAAATTTCCATGCATGCATGTATCAGATAGAAAGCTAAACATTTACACATACTGCTGCATTACTACAAAAATTACTACTACTGAATCGAACACATGAAAAAAACTTACAGTTTTCTTCTTTTTTTACCTAGAAAACATTGAGCTGCATTATATTGCTGTGCATCACTTTGGCCAAATGTCTGTTGTGAGTTATAAATTAATTGACATTAAAATGCTTACGTGAAAACCAGCACAGACAGATCCCAAGTCCCATGAGTCCAGACAAAATGACAGCAACAGCAGTGGAAGCCAGCACTATAAATAATACGCCTGTTTCAAAACAAAACAAACACTTTAAAAAGTTTGTGTATTACCAAATTTAATATAGGGTTCAGTAAATACACGAAATCTCCCGATAATTGAAATGATACTCAAAAAATGGGTTGTATGTCATGATCACTTCATTTATTCTGTGTTAAGAGAACATTGTGCTTTTTGCATTTTTTCACATATAAATTTCATATGAATTTTGCAAAGTTTAAATCCCATCTGTTTGTACTTTGATAACACTTCCTCTAATGTTTATGACTCTCAGTAGTCAGAGAGGAGGCGATCTTTAGTGGTTGTTTGAACACGTGCGACCACATGAGATCAGCAATCTGGTCATTTGAGACCCCAAATATATGTATTTACTTTGTAGGCCGTACAGTATATTTAACAACGCTCGGCCCAACCTTCCCAGCCTTTAAAGACTAAATTCTGTTCCCTTTGAAGGATGCTGTCTCTGAATTGGTACATGACTTATGTGCTCTAATATCATGTGAGCATCATACACTACATCAAAACAAATATGCTCTGACTTCAGTGAACTAGCATTAATGTAAATCAAAGGCACAAACCTGGAGAAAATCATGAAGTGCATTCTGGCCTTCGCTATTTTACTGTTAAGCAGCGTAACCATGAGACTCTCTGTTGATTGACTTTGTGTTTGTGCTTATATCCAGGAACTGCCATTATGAGTTACCAATGAACTATGAAAATAATCCCCAGCTATATTTGAACTTTTGAACTTTTGAACATTCTTTTTACCTTTAGGAACGAGTGAATGAACTTCCTTTGTCGTACTGTTTGGCGGGTTTGTCTTGGATTGGAGATCCGCTAATATAAAAGTAACATTGCAAAGGCCATCAGTTTTTTTTCTCAGATTTCATTTTAAAATAGCCAGAAAAGCTATTATTAGCAAATTATTTTACTGTATGTTGCAGTTTCAGAAGTGGACATTACAGTATATAGTAAATGCTCAACAATTACTCATGACTTAAACTTAAACTGTGTTGTTTTCAGGACACTCAAAATGGAGTAAAAATAACGAAATACAGTTACTCACAGGTTTTCATGGCTGTTGTAGTAGTTTGTTTAGTTGTGGTTGATGTTGAAACTGTAAATTTAAAAGCGTTATAGAGAGTCATTTCACATTATTTACCAATTTTAAAGCAAAGCTTGCTTTTTTAAAGGTACATGTCATTTAAATTGAAAGCAAATAGTATTAGTCCTTTCGTAATGTGTGGTTTTGGATGCAATACAACTGCACTAAAGTCAGTATTAACGTTTGATTTGATGAATTCAGTGATGTTTTATGGTGTTAGCTGGTTCATTATTATACACTGACATAACAAATGTACAAAAATTGTGCCATAAGGGGACAACAGCTTGTCACTCGCACAGTTCCCCTTAAAGGTGCATTCTTTATTCCTAAAGGATATGTGCATATAAATACCTTAGAGTAGCAATAAGTACCCTTAAAGTAACAATATGTACAGTATATTGAAAGGGTCTTAGTAAATAGTACCCATTCAATTTAGTATGTTTTATGGTGTATCATCATCATCACTAACTGATGATGGGTTTCTCAAGTGAATCTGGGAAAAATAAAACAGTTCATGGTTAGTCAAAACACTGGCATAACAGTTACTAATACAGAAGATCAGGAGAGAAATCTCTCACCTAGTACCCTCACTGTGATAGGATCAGACTCAGATGATGATATGTCTGCACTGAACTGATTTATTGTGAAGTAACAGTAAATGTCTATTGATTCAGGTGATTTCACAGCTGCCCATCTGAGCACTTCAGCACCAGTGAGATCCAGCTCACACGATGAAGGGGTTTTCATTTTCTCCTCCTTTCTGTTTATGTAGAAATAACAATTATTCACTATAAGACCTGGTTCTTTCTCACAGCTGATCTTCACTGAGCTGGACTCTCTTATGACACCTGGAGATACTTTTACTTTAGGAAATCCTGAAACAAAACAGATCAGTCGTTACATCTCTTTATAGACCACGTTCACAGGCCATGCACAACAGCACCCAAATAAACAATGAAGAGTAAAATGTTGGACATGAGAGATGAAATATTAATACAGTATGAAATATTAATGCAATATGCTACTTTTTTACATTTATGATTTATAGGTCATGACGTGGGAAATCAAATTTGCCATTAAAGAAGAATATGCAGTGTTTGAGGCTCCAAAAAGTTTATTGAGAACTTTATAAACCCTGCCCTCGCCATGTTTTCATGATCCCTGTTTGTGTTTGTTAGGTCTCTGTTCATGGGCACCATTAGTGTTCCTTTTGTTATTTACTCGTTTGTTTCATTTTGTTATGCTGAGATACACACAAACTGAGGTGCTTCCAAATGCAAACAGATAAAATGATAAAATGACTAAACAAAAAAAACGGCAGCCATGCTTCAAAACGTACCTAACCAGCATATGTTGTTTTTTTCCCAACAGGAAAGTAAATGATAAAATGTCCATGAAAAGAGACACAAAAATCATAGACAGGGATCGTGACACATGTAAACGAGCGGGATTTTTAAAATAAAAAAATGAAATTCGCCTATAATAAGCAAGTGTGTGCAGTGTTACTAAAACATACTGAAGACAAATGCTGAAATATTCTAGACAAATGTGGACATACAGTATTTCATCAAAAGTAAACAACAGTGATCACTTACTGTAAGACTGGACCTCCATCAGGAGCTGAAAAACTGTGAAGATGAACAACTCCATCACAGCAATTGTGAGAAAAGAGACTAAAGTAGAGTCACAATGAGTGAATTAGGAAGCAGCACATCAGACCACAAACTCTTTGATGCATTGTATATTTATGATGGCAGAGCGTGAGACCACATGCACAGCTAAAATCATTTCAACAGGGGTTAAAATGTAAGGCAAAGACTCACAGTAAAAGAAGGAAGGTACATACAAATGTGCCAAAACATTTATACAATCAATACACTTAAAAAGAGTAGATCGTAATATCAAAATTAAGACTGTGGAATACATTTTGCACTTTAAATTCATTTTATTAGGTGCATGTTTGCTCAATAATGCATAAAAATCTAGGCCAACTGAAAAGTATGAGCATGTACAGCACTCAATAATTAGATGGGGCTCCTTTTGCCTGAATTAGTCGTGGAGTCGATCGTTCTGTGGCACTGCTCAGGTGTTATGAGAGCCCAGGTTGCTCTGATAGTGGCCTTCAGCTCTTCTGCTTTGTTGGGTCTGACATATCGCATCTTCCTCTTCACAATATGGGGTTAAGGTCAGACGAGTTTGCTGGCCAATTAAGAACAGGGATACCATGGTCCTTAAACCAGGTACTGGTAGCTTTGGCACTGTGTGCAGGTGACAAGTCCTGTTGGAAAATAAAATCTGCATCTCCGTAAAGTTGGTCAACAGCAGGAAGCATGAAGATTATATCTGAACATATAAAACATCAAAAGTATCTGCTTTTAAACAAAAATGTGTATTCTTTTCTTAAACAGTTGAACGTGAGCAGGTTTCAGCAAAAACAACAAAAAAAGAAAAGAAAAGAAAGATAAGAAAGTAAGAAACAACATTTTGTTGCTGAAGCTGTAAAAAGACTAATCAACACCCCTAAGCTTGACAATCATTACCTCTTAACTGGTGACTTTTTATCCCATAACTTTACAGATTTTATGCAGTTTTATGTCAGATGATAGTGTTAGATACATGTGGAAGCCTCTGTTGCTTCTTCTTGTGTGTGGGTTTTTGTTTTGTTTTTGGAAATTCTGTAAAGAAGATGTGTACTAGCGTCCCCTACCACGTGTCGAGGAAAACACAGATTATAACAGCATGTCCTATATGGCTCAAATGCCTGATTGTACAGATGTTTATTATTTCTGAAGCTATGCGATCTGATCTCAGGTACAGTCTTGACTGAATAAACACAGACCACCTCACATTGATCGTGTTTTACGTTGATGCAGACGGACTCCTCTGAGAGACATGTTGAACGGAGCTGAAAACCTACGAAGACTAACAACTCTATCACAGGGAGCATGAGAAATGAGTCAGAATGAGACTGTCACAATAGGTGCATTAATTTCATCTGACCACAAACTTATTTTTAATGTATTGTGCTTCTTTGCTTTGACTGTGTATTTAGAGCATGAGACCACATACAGCTCTCTTCAACAGAAAGAGGATCTGGGGCGGGTTTGTTGTCCGGGTTGTTATGAACCTTCACACCAATCAGACATGGCGAAATATTTTCGTGAAACGTATCTCACTATAAATATAAATGTGACGATGTGGACTTTTAAACATCCGAACCACTGCATGAAGCTGAAAAAAACACGAAGATGAACAAATTCATTACATCGTACATCATTACAAACACCTACTCCATTTGTCAAGTAAAGACACCAAAATCAAACCAGACTCATCATCTGAACCAAACTGTACACATGATCTTCTGTGTTGGAGTGAACTGGTTTGTCAGGGATTTTAGAGTACAGGTGATAAATGTTCTTAAGCACACACATGAAGTAAATGTGTTAGTACTTCCCCTTTTCTGTTGTTTATTAACAAAAACATCTGTAATGAAATGCAGAATTATTTGAAAAATTCAATCCACTTTTAAAAAATTGCCCTTGATGAACAAGCTTTATCCTCCTTCATCCTTCTTATTTGCCCTACTTCCTCCATACTAGCTCTTGTATACGTACATGACTGAGGTCTTGCTTGGAGCCATGATTAGCTCTAATCAAGAGAAAACGCCAATGAAATTTTGCAAGTGGTTAACTAATCCTGAGCCCTTCCCCATCACACGGGTATAAATAGGTGATAGGTGTAACCAGTCATTAGATTTTGCTTCGGAGCCGTGTGAAAGTGGAAAGTGCAGTTATATAGAGAACAGTTAATGTAGCTGATAAGGGCCATTCATGAAAAATTTGAGACGTGTTTTAAGTTGAATTATAAAATTGAGCACTGCGTTTTTACAACAGTGTGTCATATGCAAGACACTGAAAAGGATGCAGTGAAGACCAGTAGAAATATCTTCGTAAAATAGCCTGTATGGTCACCCTATGTTTAATAAAGAGTTGAGAGGAATTACTTTTGCAGTTACTGAGAACACACCAAATTGGCAACAGTGGTTTCCGTGCCCACACCTACGCCATGCAGCGGAGAGCCTGCCATTTCTTAGCGGAAAATGTTTGAAAAATGTTTGCTGGCCATTTGCTGGGTACCAAAGGCCAGCAGCTGTTTAGTTTTTTTTGAAACTGTATCTGACAATACAAATATTTCCTGTTCAGAATGTATATTTGTCAATCTCAGGCACCTTTACTTTCTTTTTAACAAGGTTTCAGAGTAGGGAAAAGATGTATTTTTCTCAGTCCTGTTACCAAAAGTCAAGTGTCTTTTTTAAGGCATGGTTTAAATAAAATGTCAATTCGTTGGTAAAATGTTTTAATTTATATTTGTCACTAAAATTTCACTGAATATCCACACAAGGTGTATTAAAAAAAATATGCAAGGCTATTTTTATTTTACTACAAGATTATAATTATTGCACCAAGCCAGCAGAGGGAGCCCTTATCTCTGGATGACCTGTGATCACTTCCTCTTCTGCTACTTCCTGTTTTGGGACTATAAATTCTCTCACCTGCATGTTGCATTGTTTGTTTAAAGTTAGCCTAGCCTTGTGTTTCGACGTCTGCCTGCTTTGATCATGCCTTCAGCCAATAAAAGCCTGCACATGGATCCGCACGCCACAGACTGCTCAGTCATGACAATAATTTTTTAAAGTGATATAATTAGGTAAACTATTGGATAAACAATGAATATGAAACACATGAAAAAACAGCCGTTTAATCCAATTTTTTCCAACGTGTGCGTGTGATTTCAGAAGGAATGTGGCATGCCCCTGCAGTTCATCACAATTAAGATGAAAAGAAAAGAAGAAACAGATAGAACAGAGCCTGAGAATGGGGTGGAACTATGCTGTTTCCGTCAGCATGCCATGGTGGGTGCTTGTGGCTCCTGAGGTCAAACGAAAAACGTTCAGTTGCAAAAAGTACATCTAACAGTGTGTTAGAATCGCACGCTAAATAGCACTCAGCATAAACACGTACTGACCCTTTCTAAAAAGACTTTTGCAAGTATAGCGAATACAAATGTCATAAGTACATATGATACTGTCAGGGGTGAAGAATCACAAGGCAAGAGCTCAAAGAAAAACCCTGGAGGGTGGTTTTATGACAATAAAATAGTGTTAACACAGCGCTTGAGTCCAAACCGTGCTCCAGGTTCTCGATGTTGCTCTCTTCCTCTTCCAAACTCTGTGATGCAGATGGTCTTTGTGGTGCTCCGTGGGAGTGGGCCAGTCCAGTTTTCCAAGTTTATCAGTGTTAGAGTAACAGGAATGAGTGAAAACCTAGGGACACTGCTAAAATATGTTTTTTATTTTCCTTCTGAAAAAAGGTAATCATTGGTTGGATATAAAGTCACTTGTAAATGCAAAAAAAATTAATTCTTAAAGGATTTTAATCATATTTCATATCAGGTAGTCATAAATTATAGAGGCTGGGAGTGGGGACTTTCCGCTGCTTATGCTTATGTTGCACTAATTGCTGACAGTCATCCTCTTCTGTACATAGAGGAACATTTAAATGATCTTAGAGGTGAAGCCTCCGTGTTCACTACAATTGATTGGGCAGCTGCTCACCGTTAGTTTACTTTACACAAGTAGTGCCAAATCATCACAGCTTTTGTCACGCACGAGAGCCTCTTCAGATGTTATCGTTTACGGTACTACTCAGGCTATGCTCTGTCATAGCATCTGTCATTTACAGTGTTAAATGGTTGTTGTAAGGTTCATTTAAGCAGCGGTTGAGGAAAAAAAAATATCCTGTGATACAAAGAGAGGAGGAAATACGGCGTTTTGCAATTATCCAGTATGGCAGTATGTTGCTTGTAGATGTGTTACATAGTATGCTATAAAGAAAAAGAGAAAGTTCTGAAGAAAGTATATATATATATATAGAAGAGAAGTATTGCAACGGAATGGAAAAATGTTCTGTGTAAATAGCCCTTAACCATATTGGCAAAAAAAACAGCTTAATCATGAACCACGTCATTCATACAGAACTTATAGTTTCCTTTTCTCTGCTGGTTGGCAAGTTTGTCCTGCATTGGACATCTAGAAACGTAAAATAATTCAGAATGAAACTTTACCAGGGGTGGAAAAGCCCTGCAGTGTTCACTCCAACCCTAAATATAATTCACCTGTCTGTAGCCTGTGAGTTTAGCGACATGGGTTTAACAGAGGCATTTCAGTTTGAAGACGAGTAATGAGGTCACTGCCAATATCCTCATAATTAATAAAACTACAGAAGGAATGTGGCATGCCCCTGCAGTTCATCACAATTAAGATGAAAAGAAAAGAAGAAACAGATAGAACAGAGACTGAGAATGCGGTGGAACTATGCTGTTTCCGTCAGCATGCCATGGTGGGTGCTTGTGGCTCCTGAGGTCAAACGAAAAATGTTCAGTTGCAAAAAGTACATCTAACAGTGTGTTAGAATTGCACGCTAAATAGCACTCAGCATAAACACGTACTGACCCTTTCTAAAAAGACTTTTGCAAGTATAGCAAATACAAATGTCATAAGTACATATGATACTTTTGGGTGTTTAATGAACATTTTTGCTAATCTTGAGAAGCTTTTACAGTTACTGCATTTTAACAATATAAAATTCATTTTATAATCATATATAATTCAGTAGCTATTTACTGTAGATACTACTATTTTATCTGCAAGAGAGAAAAGAAGTGCAAAAAGTGAAGAAATGAATCGTGAAGAGAGGACAGTTACTATTGCTTTGGCACAAAATAAATCTACATGAATAAAAATGACATGAATTCTTCCTTTGCTCGGACACATTAACTACCAGAACTCATTGTACCTACAGGCCAACTGTTCATTTCTTTAGTTCATAAACTGAATAAAACAACAATTTGATACATTTCAATAGTAATAGAATATTGAAATAAATTCTCAGTCCACAAATGAAGTACTATTAAACGCATTCGATTTATTTAAAAACCTTCACAGATGTTAGTCTGCCAGTTTGATTACCATCCATTACAAAACGAGAAATAATAGAGTATACTGCAATGCTTATCAGCATATGATAAGTATTTGATTATCAGCAAAGTTCACTCATTCATATTCAGCCCTTGATTTTTTAACAGAGGAATATGTATCTTGATAAGCAAAAACAAACAAAAAAACAACAACAAAAAAATTGTTCATAATACAACTACTGCAATATACCAGGAACTCAATCAAATATCTCTGAATATAAAATCCACCCATCAACAGTGTCCACGCTCCAATAACTCATACAGAATCCAGCTAATTTACATAAACACACCAGTAGATGAAGCTTTAACATATCTCTCCTTAAAGAGCCAGAGTTTGACAGGTATCTTCACACAGAGAGGACACTCTAGGAATAAATAACATTTTTGTTGACCCTTATACAACATTTTAATCCAAAAACTTTTGTTTTGACCATAGCTCTACACTTAAACCTAATCTTATGCCTAAAATCAAATTTAATGACACTGATGTAGCACCAAACATTGATTGTAAGTCTAAACTTCACAAAGACTATAAACTGCTTCTTTAAATCTCAATCTTCTTTTAATCTCAATGTTGTTCCATGGCCAACAAAGATTGATCCAAGAACATGTCAAACTCAGCAAAATCAGGTTCTGCCGTCATGAAACATATCATCACAAAAAATCCAGTAAACAATCAAATTAATTAAAAGAAACAGAAAAAAAAGACTATATAAATACAATATTCCAAAACTTCTATGCTAAACTCTGTGTCATTATTACCTTATTATTACTATAACTTTTATTATTATTGATAATATTGTTGCCGTCATCACAAAATATTATTATTATCACCAACATCTTTATTATTATTAGCATGCATTTGCTAATTACATACAGCTACTATTATTCAGATTGTCACTGCTTAAAAAAAATTCAGTAGCTAAATACTGTACTAAACACTATGATATAATTCTTGCTGTAGCTACATGTACAGGTCAGTGACAGAGATGTAAAAAGTGAAGAAAGTAAACAAGTCATCCATGTTTCGAGGAGCACAGAGAGAACATTAAAAGCGATGTTGTTTCCAGCTGGAAGGAGACGTCAGAACCTGAAGAGATACAGACTTTATGTTTCATGTTTCATGAGTTCATTTTATGACTAAATAAACCTGTACTTTACACTTACTGGTAAAGAGGCACAGAGAGATGAATCCTATGAGTCCAGACAGAAATGAAGTCGTGAGTCTGTCAAAAGGAAAAAAGATTTCATCCATATATTGCAATAAATTGAATATGAATATGGATGCATTTTTGTAATTTAATGCACTTTGTCAATACGCAGTAAAAAAATCATGGGTCTTATATGTGTGTGTATATATATATGTGTATATATATATATATGTGTGTATATATATATATGTGTGTGTATATATATATATATATATATATATATACAGTGTGAGTGTGACCAGTGTAAGGAACAGCTGCAACAGAAAAGATATCCAATGAAATCATATTAGATTAAAAACAGAGCCTCTATATATAATGATTACTGCATTACATCACTGTCATTGTTGAAACATTTAACACAGATTTAATATTCTCTAATAAGCAAAGCAAAATTATACTTATCCTACATGTTTGAGTCTCTCTGGTTGAGTCAGGCGGAGCGGAGGAGGCTGTGAAAACAGTTCATCAGACTGTGATGTGATACGAGTTTTACTGTGTGGCTGTTACAGCTAAAGCTTTTGAAAGATAATATAATAGAATGTTAATAAAAATAAACATTCTAAAATAGTAACCATGTTGAAAAAAGCAGAATGATCAAAGCAATCTTGAACATTTTGCGGCTTTTCTACCTGCAGACATGAGACTTGCCTTTGTTAAATTCTCTGTGTGTTTTCTGTCTTCTGCTTATTAGAACTACAATTATGAGATAGTGATCACAAAATCTGAATATGAATCTACATTTTTGAATGTTTTTTGAAATTCAACACGTTTGTTTTACACTTGACTGTGTAAAAGAATGATGAACATTTGAGAACGTTCAAGGTGGAGTAAAACAAGGCCTTCTTGATTTACAAACTGAATCACTCACAGGTTTTCATGGTAGTTGTAGTTTGTTCAGTGATGGTTGATGGTGAAACTGCAGAGACAATTAATCAGCATTATGAGTTTCACTTTATATCATTGGCAAACTTTAAAGCAAACTAAGACGGTTAAAGGTTCAGGCCACCTAAATATAAATAAAATACCATATGTCACTTCACATTGACATGGGTTAGTGAGCATCTTTAATTGCCATATTTGCAGATGTATAGTACAAAATTAGTAGTTAAGCTGACAAAATCTTTTCTATAATGCATGGCAAAACGTTATCTGTTAGGAATAACCAAATGTTTTTTTCTGTTAAACGGAATTTAAGTTTATGCAACAAGTGTCACGCCCAGACGTGAACTCGAGTCTCTGGTGCGCTGAGCCACAGGAGAGATTGAGTAGGACCCAAACGAAACACTACAAGCAGGATCTCAAGAAAAAGGTAGATTTATTAGACAAAAAGGTGGGCCAGCAGAATCTAACAAAAGTTCTTCTCAGATCGAGGCATTTAACAAAAGAGCAAAATAAACAGGAGAAAAATGAAAGCTCCACGAGGGGAAAAAGCCTAAACCCAAGAGTTCTAACAGAGAGATTAACTCAGGATACCTTACTTCAGGTTGCTTGGGAAGAATTAGAGCAGGCAGAAAACACAGGGTGACGGCTCAAACCAAGTGAGGAACCCAGGCAAAATACATTGCTTAAATACACTGAGGGGAAACAAGGCACAGGTGGCCTGAGTGAGGCTTCACAAGGTCACACAAGGAAGAAATAAGGCAAAAAGGGAACACGGGGACCTCTAGAGGCACGGAGATACAACAACCGCAAATGGGATATGACAGGACACCCCCCCCCTTTAAGAACGACTCCTGACGTTCCTTCCAGAACCCCCTGGCCTCCGGGTGCGAAATTCCCGAATCAAACTTGGGTCCAAGATGTCCTTGGCTGGAACCCAGGAGCGTTCCTCCGGGCCGTAGCCCTCCCAGTCCACCAGATACTGCAATGAGTTCTGGACCCTCCGGGAGTCCAGTATCCGACGGACTGTGTAGGCTGGCCGGCCATCGATGATCCTGGGAGGTGGAGGGGGTCTGCGAAGTGGAGCAAATGGAGAAGACAAAACAGGTTTTAGCAATGAGACATGGAATGTTGGGTTAATTCTAAGCGAACGAGGAAGGAACAAACGATATGAAACAGGGTTTACTTTCCTTGCTATTCGAAAAGGACCAATGCATTTCTGGGACAGCTTCCTTGATTCAAGCCGAAGCGGCAGGTTCTTGGTGGCCAACCAGACTCTTTGACCAACTCGTAGATTAGGGGCTGTCCTACGGTGGCGATTAGCTTGATGCTGGTATCTCTGGGAGGTCTGAAGAAGGGAATTCCTAGCTTTCCTCCAGGTCTGCCGACAGCGTTGGACAAAGCGCTGGGCCGAGGGAACACCGACCTGAGATTCCTCCTCTGGGAACAATGGAGGGGTATACCCGAACTGGCATTCAAAAGGGGACAGTCCAGTGGCTGAGGAACGGAGGGTATTGTGGGCATACTCAGCCCATATGATGTAGGTGGCCCAAGAGGTGGGGTTATTGGCGGCCATACAGCGCAGGGTGGTCTCCAGATCCTGATTAATTCGTTCCGTTTGGCCATTAGATTCTGGATGGAATCCAGACGATAGATTGACGGTGGCCCCAATCAGCTTGCAGAAAGCTCCCCAAAACCTGGACGAGAACTGGGGCCCTCGATCTGAAACGACATCCAGGGGAATTCCAAACACTCGGAAGACATGGACCATGAGGAGTTCGGCCATCTCTTTGGACGATGTCAATTTGGGCAGGGGAATGAACCATGCGGCCTTAGAGAACCGGTCCACAACCACCAGGATGACCGTGTTTCCCTGGGATGGGGGGAGTCCAGTCACAAAGTCCAGAGAAAGATGTGACCATGGTCTACGGGGAATGGGTAAGGGATGGAGCAGTCCCTGAGGTCGTTGATGCCCAGACTTTCCCTGGCTGCACACAGGGCAGGCCTCTACATAGATCCTTACATCCTTCTTGATTGATGGCCACCAAAACCACCGTTGGAGGAAGTCAAGCGTGCGAGCTGTCCCTGGATGGCATGTTAAGGGAGACTCATGACCCCACTGCAAGACCCGGCCCCGGACAGAATGAGGAACATACAGGCGTCCCACGGGACCTCCTCCTGGATCTGGTTCCTGGGCATGAGCCTCTCGCACCACCCTCACCAGGTCCCACTGAAGGGGAGCAACGATCCTAGACCTCGGAATAATCGATGCCAGAGGCTTCTCCTGTGTCTCGGGAGAGTAGGCTCGGGACAGGGCATCTGGCTTGGTGTTCTTGGTGCCAGGTCTGTAAGACAGAAAAAACTGAAAACGATTAAAAAAACAGGGACCATCGGGCTTGCCGAGGGTTTAGCCGCTTAGCCTGCTGGAGATACTCCAGGTTCTTGTGGTCAGTTAGAACCTGGAAAGGATGCTGTGCACCCTCGAGCCAGTGGCGCCATTCCTCCAAGGCGAGTTTAACTGCGAGCAATTCTCTATCCCCCACATGGTAATTGCTCTCAGCAGCGGACAGGCGACGGGACATGAATGCACAAGGGTGTAACTTCCCATCCTTCCCCCTTTGTGACAGAATGGCCCCTACGCCCACCTCAGATGCATCCACCTCCACCACAAAAGATATCTCAGGATCAGGGATAGAGAGGATGGGAGCAGAAGTAAAGCGGCGCTTGAGATTCTCGAAAGCCTCTCCTGCCTCTGGACCCCAGTAAAACTTGACTCCTCCCTTGGTCAGTGCTGTCAGGGGGGCCACTACAGAACTAAAGTTTTTAATAGACATCCTATAAAAATTTGCGAAGCCAATAAAACGTTGTACCTCCTTGACTGTGGTAGGAATAGGCCAGTTGAGGACAGCTTCGACCTTCTTGGGGTCCACTTCCACATGGCCAGGGGTGATGATGAACCCGAGAAATTGAGCCTGAGTGACGTGAAACTCACATTTTTCAGGTCTTACATAGAGATGGTTATCTAGAAGTCTCTGGAGAACCCTACTGACATGCCCCTCATGTTCCTTCAACAAGCTAGAAAAAATTAATATGTCATCAAGATATACGAAGACAAATTTATCAAGCATGTCCCGGAGAACATCATTTATCAGCGCTTGGAACACTGCAGGTGTATTGGTGAGGCCGAAGGGCATTACCAGATACTCATAATGTCCTGTGGGAGTGTTAAAAGCCGTCTTCCATTCATCCCCCTGCCGAATCCTCACAAGATGGTAAGCATTGCGAAGATCCAGTTTAGTAAAAACGGAAGCCCCTTGTAGTAGCTCAAAGGCAGTGGCCATGAGAGGAAGAGGATATCGATTCCGGACTGTGATCTTGTTGAGTCCCCGGTAATCAATGCACGGCCTAAGACCTCCATCTTTCTTCCCTACAAAAAAGAATCCTGCTCCAGCTGGGGAAGTAGAAGTACGAATGATGCCGGCTGCCAAGGACTCCTTAAATGTAGATATCCATAGCTTTGCGCTCAGGGGAAGACAAGGAGAAGATCCGACCTCTGGGAGGACAGGAGCCAGGTAGGAGCTCAATGGCACAGTCATAGGGGCGGTGAGGTGGTAAGGAGGTGGCTCAAAACTTGCTACACACAGCTTTAAACTGATGATAAGAACTTGGGACTTTGGACAGATCCACAGATTCTTGAAATATAGAACTAGAGACTGAGGGATTCTGAGGTAGACAGGTGAGAAGGCAAGTAGGACCCCAGCTCAGAATGGTGCCAGCGGACCAGTCTATTCGGGGGTTATGTCTGTGCAGCCAGGGGTAACCCAGGATAACAGGATACTCTGGTGAGTCAATAAGATAAAAGGTCTCCTTCTGCTGGTGTTGATAGATGGTGAGTCGTAGGGACTGAGTGGCCTCTGTTACTCTGCCTGGCTTCAATGGTCTGCCATCCAACGCTGTGACTGCCTGGGGATGAGGAAGAAGTTGAGTAGGAACCCCGAGTTTCTTAGCCAAGGTTAGATCCAGGAAGTCACCCGCCGCACCTGAATCAATCATGGCCTGGACCTGATGTTGGTGGCCCTCCCAGGCCAGAGTGGCAGGTACTGCTAGCACGGTGTTAGCAGGAGGAGCTCTTATTTTCCCCATCACAGCCCTCCTGGAGCTGGACGGGGACCACCGTTTCCCGAGAGCTCGGGGCAACTGGAGCGGAAGTGGCCGAAAACACCGCAGTACAGGCAACGTCGCTCCCGCATGCGACGTTCCCGCTCAGTGGGAGAGAGTCTGGAACGACCCAACTGCATGTCCTCAATGGAATTATGACCTAGTTCAGGGACTGGGGAGACCTTGGACTCTGGATTACAACCTGGGGAAAATGATCTGTTCACAGGTAGTTGGGAGTGTGACACCTTGCGGCGGGCCATCTTTCGCTCTCTTAGCCGATTGTCCAGACGGATGGCCATCGTAATTAGGGACTCGAGATCAGTAGCAGGTTCTCGGGTGGCTAACTCATCTTGTAGGGGCTCAGACAAACCTCCTAGAAAGCAGTCCATCAGTGCCTCGTCATTCCACCCACTCCCTGCTGCAATGGTCCGAAACTCAATGGCAAAATCTGCAGTGCTGCAAGAACCTTGATTAAGAGAAAGCAGGCTCTTGGAAGCTTCTCGACCACTGACTGGGTGATCAAACACTTGCTTAAATTCTTTTTTGAAGGCTGTGTAGGATTCACAACAGGCATCCTGTGATTGCCACACCGCAGAGGCCCAGGAGAGTGCCCTGTCTGAGAGAAGGGTAATTATATAAGCGATCTTGGCTCGCTCTGTTGGGAAACTTGAGGGTTGGAGCTCGAAGATCAGAGAGCACCGAGTTAGAAAACCCTGGCAGGAGCTAGGATCCCCAGCAAATGGCTTGGGAGGTGGCAATCTGGGTTCTGCAGCTAAAGTGTGCGCGTTGCAACTTGGGGCCGAAGCGGCGGGAGATACTATGGCAGAGGGCGGTACTGTGGCAGGGAGTCGGTCAAAGAGTTGGTGAATTGAGCTCATAACATCAGCAAGAAGTTGAGAGTGTTTAGCCATTAGCTCCTCCTGATGACTGAGAACAGCTTCACGACGTTGGAAAGACGACTCATGTTGCGCAATCACTGCAAGGAGGTCCTTAGAGGCAAGTGTCTCTGGGTCCATGGCTGACTTGGTTTTTCTGTCACGCCCAGGCGTGAACTCGGGTCTCTGGTGCGGTAGTATAGAGTACTATACTATACTATACTAGATTGAGTAGGACCCAAACGAAACACTACAAGCAGGATCTCAAGAAAAAGGTAGATTTATTAGACAAAAAGGTGGGCCAGCAGAATCTAACAAAAGTTCTTCTCAGATCGAGGCATTTAACAAAAGAGCAAAATAAACAGGAGAAAAATGAAAGCTCCTCGAGGGGAAAAAACCTAAACCCAAGAGTTCTAACAAACAGAGAGATTAACTCAGGATACCTTACTTCAGGTTGCTTGGGAAGAATTAGAGAGCAGGCAGAAAACACAGGGTTGACGGCTCAAACCAAGTGAGGAACCCAGGCAAAATACATTGCTTAAATACACTGAGGGGAAACAAGGCACAGGTGGCCTGAGTGAGGCTTAACAAGGTCACACAAGGAAGAAATAAGGCAAAAAGGGAACACAGGGGACCTCTAGAGGCACGGAGATACATCAACCGCAAATGGGATATGACAACAAGATTACAACAATCATTTCAAACAAATCGATTTTGGTAGGAAAATGTAATTAAATTTAATGGAAAAATTTATTGTTATTTTATTTTTATATTAAATATTTATATATAATCTATAATAATATAATTAATAATAAATTATAATCTATAGATAGATAGATAGATAGATGATAGATAGATAGATAGATTATATACTGTCACCAAGCCAGCAGAGGGAGCCCTTATCTCTGGATGACCTGTGATCACTTCCTCTGCTGCTACTTCCTGTTTTGAGGCTATAAATTCTGAAGCAGGCCCCTCACCTTCAGGTTGCATTGTTTGATTGGTAGTTTGTTTAAAGTTAGCCTAGCCTTGTGTTTCCCTTGTTCTAGATCAGTGGTTCCAAACCGGTGTGCCGCGGCACTAAGGGGTGCCGTGAGATCTTTTGAGGGTGCCGCCAAAATTTCAACAAAATTTTTTTATTAAGGCAGAATCAGTCTAAACAGTATTCTCATATCATCTAGGACTAGGTATAAGGTGTTGTTGCATGCAAACTCTCGAAATGAAACAAATAAATAAATAATAATAAAAAAGCTACGGAGATTTTAAATATCTATTTCCTTATAAGGGTGCCGGGAACTTTTGAAAGGCTTTCCAAGGGTGCCTCAAACAAGAAAAGGTTGGGAACCACTGTTCTAGATTCTTTGGTTTTGACCCTGCCTGTCTTTAATCTCTTTGATTGTTTGCTGCCTGGCTCGACCTCTGCCTGTTTTTTGGATTCTGTTGTTGCCTTGCCTCTTATACTCCTGTTTGATGTGTTTTGATGTCTGCCTGCTTTAACTATGCCTTCAGCCAATAAAAGCCTGCGAATGGATCCGCACGTCTCAGACCCCTCTATCATTACAACCTAGAAGAATTGCTGTTGTTTTGAAGGCAAAGGGTGGTCACACCAAATACTGACTTGATTTAGATTTGTCTTTTGTTCGTTTGTGAAAGCATTCTTTGTTTACAGTATTTTTTATCACCTGCCTAAAACTTACACAGTACTGTATATCTTATTATAACCAAGACAATCATCTGCCAAAAGACTGTATGATTAAATGCTTATGAGAGATAGGGCTGACTTAACTTATTTACCTAACCTGAGAATAAGCAAAATAAGGAGATTTTACCACTGTGAAACTATATTTTATACTAAATTATATACTTATATACTTATTTGTATGGAAAGAAGTTGATGTTATACAGAGATTTGAAAAAGAACATGATTACATGATTTGCCATTTTTAAAGCAAAGTTTGTTGTTGGTACAGTTCCCAAAATATGAAAAATAGCAAGTCACATAGTTGTGATGTAACTTGATATCACATCTATGTTGGTTTACATAAAAAGAAAAACCTTACTTTGGACTGTCACTGGATCAGAATGAAGAGACGCTTTGTTCATCACAGTGTAGAAGCAGATTATTCTCACAGATGAGCTCTGACCTCCCGACCAAATACTGATCTGAGATCCAGTGAGTGAAAGCTTACATGATGAGTTCGGTTTTGAGTTATTTTGTCTTTCATTTATGTAAAAGTAACACATATTCATCTTCAGATCTTCAGTATTCTCACAACTCAGCTGAACTGTGTCTGTTTCCAGAATAACTGAAGCAGATGCTGACAACCTGGCCAGAGGAAGACCTAACGAACAAACATGTTGATGTGTTCAGAGAGATGGTGGCACTTAACAATGACCTTAACAATAACCTTAACCTTAAAATTACAACAGTACAAACATCGATTCGTTGAATCCTGTGATGTTTCATAGCATTAGTTTGTTCAACAAAATACTAAAACCTGGACAATAATAGCAACATTTCAAATATTGATCGACATGCATGCTGTCAATCACTAAGTAATGGCTTTTTATTTGCATCCTGTAGACAAAATACTTCTGAATTCAACACAAGTGTATTTTTGTAGTCACAAAAAATCAAAAGGAGATGCAGAATATAATAATAAAAACGTCTAAAAAACATGACATGTTTATTTAATAAAAATCTATTTTGTTTAGTTTCTCCTCTCAGGGATTTCTTTTTTTTTCCACAAATTTGTCAGACATAGTCTTACTCTCTGACATATCATCTAAGATAACACGATTAACTGCTTTAACTTAACTTCCTTCCTTTCTAAATGTGTCAGATTGTACGCTTGCCAAAGCCACACTGTACTTTAGTGTTTTTTTGTGTAAGAAGCAAGACTTTGCAAATTACTGGTTGAGTGTCTGATATGCTGATCCATATAGTAATGACTAGATTGCTTGTATTGATCAGATCAGTTTTCATAAAATGCTACTTGCTTAATTATTGGTTATACTGGATACAGAATTATACAGGTGTCTCTCTTCAATAAACGTGCTGATGTTTGTGCTCACCTTTCAAGGTGATCGTGTCACTGTGTGGGGATCTGATCTCAGGTTCAGTCTTGGAGGAATAAACACAGCTCAGCCGTCTCCTGTTCACTGATCGTGTGAAGAGTTCACTATGACTTAAGTAATACATACAGTGACTTTTCTCTCCAGACGAACTCCTCTGAGAGACACGCTGACACAGAAGACCACCATCTTCAGTGTAGAAGCTACAGATGAAATCAGCTTCGACTGAGAGGGGTATTTCACATGATATAATGTCCTGATCTTCATTAACACCAATGGAGGGTTTCTGAAGTGAATCTGTTCAAAGATAAAGGATTCAATTATCAAAAACACTGCCTTAACAGTTTCCAAACCGGACGAACAGCAGGGAAATCTCTCACCCAACACAGTCACTGTAGCAGGAGTAGAATGAGATGATGGTTTGTGTATACCGTGGTTTTCTATTGTAAAGTAACAGTAAATATCTATTGATTCAGGTGATTTCACAGCTGCCCATCTGAGCACTTCAGCACCAGTGAGATCCAGCTCACACGATGAACTGACATTTATATTCTTCACTTCTCTGTTTGTGTAGAAATAACACTGATCCACACGTTCTGATGTCTCACAGATGATCTTCACTGTGCTGGACTCTCTTATGACATCTGGAGATACTTTTACAGCAGGAGATTCTGAAACAACACAAAACAGATCAATACGTTAAATCTAACCACTGACAGTGTTTACAGACATGATAATATTCTGATATTAATCACATATTTTAGATTCTAAAAACCCAAATCAGACAAATTATGAACAAAATCTAAATACTCTACAACGAAATGACTTTGTCAGATGTAGCCTAATACATAGGTCTACGCATAGCCTAATCATTTTCATGTTAAAGTATTTTTAATTGACGCTTTGCTCACTAAATATGTAAGCATACAGTATTTAATCAATATTAAACAACGGAGATGACTTACTTTGAGACTGAACATCCATCAGGAGATGCAAAACAACGAAGGTGAACAACTTCATTTCCGCTAGAAGGAGAACAAAGACGATACTCACACAATAGGAGAATTAGGAAGTAGTACATCAGACGACAGGAAACATCACGCTTTGTGGAGAGCTTTTTATGAAGAAGATAGTGATCATAGTTGTGCGTGCTGCAAACCTTAGTATAGCAGTGGGTGGAGTCCGGCTGTTTATTTTTTAATATCACGTTTTTCTAGCTATGAAGGTTAAAAAACGTCCATTTAAATGCGTCTTGCCATTTAGATTTTTGATTAATATTTGATGCCCTACTTTGCTTAGCAAACTTAAAAGTCATTTAACAGAAGTTATGGCTGAATCGATTTGTGTTTTGTGAGCATGAGAAAAATAAAAGAGTTGATCTTGACTGCATTCATTGTTAAAGTAAATGTATATATAAAAGTTAAAGAAGTGGGTATCTCGGGGAATGGGACCTTAAGAGAAGAAAACGAACCTTTTATCCAAATAAAATGAAAATTAGTTTGTGTCAGCTTATTCTATCCATCATTATTTGAACCAGTAAACTGCATTTTAATTTCAGGGTTATAAAAATAAAATAAAAAGTACACAGACCTCTTAGACAGCATTTTTTTTTCTTGGACGAAAATTAGACTGTGAGGAATAAACCTAGTCTGTACAATGGTACACATAAAAGCCTTACATATACTTACATATACTTCCCATAAGTCACAGCAAACTTTATTTTGATTACAGTAAATTGCCGCTAATACAAAAGCAAAAAATAATAAACTAATGAAATAAAACATTCACTTACTTACGAGCTAAATGATGAATAATTACTCAAATGAAATATATATTATTGTTGATGAGTGACTCGGTCAAGAAGCAGTGAGTGATTTTCTGCTTTTCCTTTGATTAAGTAACATTTATGACGATGTCGGCGGGTGGAGGTTGAGACTGAAAGCATAGATCAGATATTGTCAGATAGCTGTATTCCTCCTGTTTAAGTTCACTCAAGACAAAAAAAAACTGCATTTACACAAACTGTCTTCAAGACGTTGGACCTAACTATTCGTGTAAATCTGGACACACACTGAACGTCGCATCGCATTGCGGCACAGCTTTATAAATTCGAACCCATTCATTTCTATGAGCTTAAGCGCACCGGCATCGCCTAGCAACGATTCAAAACAATGTATATAAAAGTTGTAAATATGCAAATAATTTTCATTTCATTGCTATTAAATATTAAATAATCAGCTGTAGATTCAGTTTATGAGAAAGAGAAAAACACAACCTGAGAGTTAGTTTTTTTTTGTGTACAGTGAGGTCAGTAAGGGTATTTTAGAGATTACTGAGAGACAAATCATTGTTGTGGTGTTGTATAAACGAACTTTAATATGTGATCAGTAGCAGCTGTAACAGAAATAAATCATGTTAAATCAAACAGTGTCTGAAAAACCACTCCACATTTTTGTGGCTATCATCAAAATGTCTTTTTCTCCTGTTGAGGAAGTCAGTGGTGATCCAAAAAAGCCTGGTTATAATTTTATTTTATTACTTCCTCTTTTTTTTTTTTTTTAAGAAATTCATACAGGTTAGAACTACTTGAGGGTGAGTAAATGATGACAAAACTATTTCTTTAACATGAGCCTTTCTTCATAGACCTTCAGAGAGGATTTCATCAGTGTGACTTTTATGTAAAAATTAATTATTTTAATTTATTAACAGTAACATCAGCGACAACTCCAGGACACCATATACTTTTATTATACATTTTATAATATTTATTTGGTGTTTTTTTACTGTCATTTATGTAATATATTTGATATTTAACACACTTTGCTGTACATGGCTGTGGAGTTATAATAGTCTGTAATAATTGTTTGTTTGAATTGAACATACTCTACTGCAATTAAAATATTTAAAAGGTTTAAAATGTTTAAACTCCTCCCAAATACACACCCTGATTTGTTTGTTCATTCTTTATTGTATAAGTAAGCTTTTCTTACAGGGAAGCATAATAGGCAAGTGCCACAGAAGATCCTCTCAATAAAAGTTACAAATGCATAAATTATGAAAATGAATATCTGTTTGTCTACGAGATACTTTAATGCATGTACGTATGTAGCAAAACATCTTCACCAAACTGTAGGCTTGATCTACTGCATCTGAGTGAACTGGATTTCAGGGATCGTGCTGTACAGGTGATAAACGTTCTTGAGAAAAAAAGAAAATGTGTTAGTATTTCATTCATGATGAACAGTTAGGTGGTTATGTGTGTTTAGTGTGAGAGAGTTGTCACAAATACATACCTTTTCTTCTGGATTTCCCTGTTTCTGTTGGTTATTGATCAAACCGTCTGTAATGCAATGCAGAACTGTTAAGGTAGTTCACGACAAGCATGTGTGGGCCGGCATGAATAAGGTCTCTGTCATGAACTATATATATATATATATAAATACACAAAACATTTTCTTACCTGAGGGCTGGTAAAGTACATTCACAGAAGTAATGTCTTTTGTGGGGTCTGCAGTGCTGTCCTGGTGTTTGAGGCCTTTGAAAAAAACAGCATAATGAAGAGAGTCAAACAGAGTCCATAAAAAACTATACAAACCAAGAGGGCAAATGTGAAACTGTACAATGGCTGTCAAAGCTTAATGGTGACTTTAAAGTCATGCAATTATGGTATATCTTGTTAACAGCCTACATTTATAGCTTTTTACTTAAGAGAAGAGAAAAAAAGACTTCTGGATTGGCTTGCAAAAATACATAATGACCGCAGCAATCTACATGATGAAGGAAAAAGATTTTCATGAGACCTGGAATATAAAACTTAAGTTGTTTGCACTACTTTTGTGAGACGTTTACGGTAAATGATTTTGAATTTGGAGTGAAGTGTTTCTTTAAGAGAAGATGTGGCTAACAATACTGACCCGCTGAAGACTTAAAGGGGAAATGGCTGTGAGAAGCAGTGCTCTCCGAGTGGTTTATAATAATCAATTGGTGATCAGCAAGTTTTATCTGTGATCATTTTCTGAGAATAATGTTCTCTTACCTCCAGATATGGGCTGAGATGTTTCTGGTACAGACGTGATCAGAGAATGTGTCTCTGCAGGCCCAGAACAACTCTAAATAACATAACCAGAAATATAGGCGAAGTTCCTATCAGCCATTCTTACTCACTAATATATATTAGACATCTATTTGTTAATTTATGACTTTAAAGATTTGAAATCCACAGATACTCACTATAGCAGATTCTTGAATGGGGGCATGTGGTTTTATTGATCTCATTTTAAAGCTAAAAATGAATTATCAATATTTATGACAAATTTCCATGCATGCATGTATAAGATAGAAAGCTAAACATTTACACATACTGCTGCATTACTACAAAAATTACTACTACTGAATTGAACACATGAAAAAAACTTACAGTTTTCTTCTTTTTTTACCTGGAATACATTGAGCTGCATTATATTGCTGTGCATCACTTTGGCCAAATGTCTGTAATAAGTTATAAATTAATTGACATTAAAATGCTTACGTGAAAACCAGCACAGACAGATAAGTCCCATGAGTCCAGACAAAATGACAGCAACAGCAGTGGAAGCCAGCGCTATAAATAATATGCCTGTTTCAAAACAAAACAAACACTTTAAAAAGTTTGTGTATTACCAAATTTAATATAGGGTTCAGTAAATAGACAAAATCTCCCGATAATTGAAATGATACTCAAAAAATGGGTTGTATGTCACAATCAATTCTGTGTTAAGAGAACATTGTGCTTTTTACATTTTTTCACATATAAATTTCATATGAATTTTGCAAAGTTTAAATCCCATCTGTTTGTACTTTGATAACACTTCCTCTAATGTTTATGACTCTCAGTAGGCAGAGAGGAGGTGCTCTTTAGTGGTTGTTTGAACACGTGCGACCACATGAGATCAGCAATCTGGTCAAATACATTTTCAACTACATCTGAAAATGGATCAAAACATTTGAGACCCCAAATATATGTATTTACTTTGTAGGCCGTACAGTATATTTAACAACGCTCGGCCCGACCTTCCCAGCCTTTAAAGACTAAATTCTGTTCCCTTTGAAGGATGCTGTCTCTGAATTGGTACATGACTTATGTGCTCTAAAATCATGTGAGCATCATACACTACATCAAAACAAATATGCTCTGACTTCAGTGAACTAGCATCAATGTAAATCAAAGGCACAAACCTGGAGAAAATCATGAAGTGCATTCTGGCCTTCGCTATTTTACTGTTAAGCAGCGTAACCATGAGACTCTCTGTTGACTGACTTTGTGTTTGTGCTTATATCCAGGAACTGCCATTATGAGTTACCAATGAACTATGAAAATAATTCCCAGCTATATTTGAACTTTTGAACATTCTTTTTACCTTTAGGAACGAGTGAATGAACTTCCTTTGTCGTACTGTTTGGCGGGTTTGTCTTGGATTGGAGATCCGCTAATATAAAAGTAACATTGCAAAGGCCATCAGTTTTTTTTCTCAGATTTAATTTTAAAATAGCCAGAAAAGCTATTATTAGCAAATTATTTTACTGTATGTTGCAGTTTCAGAAGTGGACATTACAGTATATAGTAAATGCTCAACAATTACTCATGACTTAAACTTAAACTGTGTTGTTTTCAGGACACTCAAAATGGAGTAAAAATAACGAAATACAGTTACTCACAGGTTTTCATGGCTGTTGTAGTAGTTTGTTTAGTTGTGGTTGATGTTGAAACTGTAAATTTAAAAGCGTTATAGAGAGTCATTTCACATTATTTACCAATTTTAAAGCAAAACTTGCTTTTTTAAAGGTACATGTCATTTAAATTGAAAGCAAATAGTATTAGTCCTTTCGTAATGTGTGGTTTTGGATGCAATACAACTGCACTAAAGTCAGTATTAACGTTTGATTTGATGAATTCAGTGATGTTTTATGGTGTTAGCTGGTTCATTATTATACACTGACATAACAAATGTACAAAAATTGTGCCATAAGGGGACAACAGCTTGTCACTCGCACAGTTCCCCTTAAAGGGACTCCTTTGTACATTCTTTATCCCTAAAGGATATGTGCATATAAATGCCTTAGAGTAGCAATAAGTACCCTTAAAGTAACAATATGTACAATCTATTGAAAGGGTCTTAGTAAATAGTACCCATTCAATTTAGTATGTTTTATGGTGTATCATCATCATCACTAACTGATGATGGGTTTCTCAAGTGAATCTGGGAAAAATAAAACAGTTCATGGTTAGTCAAAACACTGGCATAACAGTTACTAATACAGAAGATCAGGAGAGAAATCTCTCACCTAGTACCCTCACTGTGATAGGATCAGACTCAGATGATGATATGTCTGCACTGAACTGATTTATTGTGAAGTAACAGTAAATGTCTATTGATTCAGGTGATTTCACAGCTGCCCAACTGAGCACTTCAGCACCAGTGAGATCCAGCTCACACGATGAAGGGGTTTTCATTTTATCCTCCTTTCTGTTTATGTAGAAATAGCAATTATTCACTATAAGACCTGGTTCTGTCTCACAGATGATCTTCACTGAGCTGGACTCTCTTATGACACCTGGAGATACTTTTACTTTAGGAAATCCTGAAACAAAACAGATCAGTCGTTACATCTCTTTATAGACCACGTTCACAGGCCATGCACAACAGCACCCAAATAAACAATGAAGAGTAAAATGTTGGACATGAGAGATGAAATATTAATACAGTATGAAATATTAATGCAATATGCTACTTTTTTACATTTATGATTTATAGGTCATGACGTGGGAAATCAAATTTGCCATTAAAGAAGAATATGCAGTGTTTGAGGCTCCAAAAAGTTTATTGAGAACTTTATAAGTTATTTTTTTCATGATCCCTGTTTGTGTTTGTTAGGTCTCTGTTCATGGGCACCATTAGTGTTCCTTTTGTTATTTACTCGTTTGTTTCATTTTGTTATGCTGAGATACACACAAACTGAGGTGCTTCCAAATGCAAACCGATAAAATGATAAAATGACTAAACAAAAAAAACGGCAGCCATGCTTCAAAACGTACCTAACCAGCATATGCTGTTTTTTTTCCCAACAGGAAAGTAAATGATAAAATGTCCATGAAAAGAGACACAAAAATCATAGACAGGGATCGTGACACATGTAAACGAGCGGGATTTTTTAAGTCAAAATAAAAAAATGAAATTCGCCTATAATAAG
Source organism: Puntigrus tetrazona (assembly GCF_018831695.1). NCBI lineage: Eukaryota > Metazoa > Chordata > Actinopteri > Cypriniformes > Cyprinidae > Puntigrus > Puntigrus tetrazona. Next base: position 8,526,144 of record NC_056709.1, read on the forward strand.
CAAGTGTGTGCAGTGTTACTAAAACATACTGAAGACAAATGCTGAAATATGCTAGACAAATGTGGACATACAGTATTTCACTTTCACAGTATTTTCACAGTAAACAACAGTGATCACTTACTGTAAGACTGGACCTCCATCAGGAGCTGAAAAACTGTGAAGATGAACAACTCCATCACAGCAATTGTGAGAAAAGAGACTAAAGTAGAGTCACAATGCGTGAATTAGGAAGCAGCACATCAGACCATAAACTCTTTGATGCATTGTATATTTATGATGGCAGAGCGTGAGACCACATGCACAGCTAAAATCATTTCAACAGGGGTTAAAATGTAAGGCAAAGACTCACAGTAAAAGAAGGAAGGTACATACAAATGTGCCAAAACATTTATACAATCAATACACTTAAAAAGAGTAGATCGTAATATCAAAATTAAGACTGTGGAACACATTTTGCACTTTAAATTCATTTTATTAGGTGCATGTTTGCTCAATAATGCATAAAAATCTAGGCCAACTGAAAAGTATGAGCATGTACAGCACTCAATAATTAGATGGGGCTCCTTTTGCCTGAATTAGTCGTGGAGTCGATCGTTCTGTGGCACTGCTCAGGTGTGCAGAGCCCAGGTTGCTCTGATAGTGGCCTTCAGCTCTTCTGCTTTGTTGGGTCTGACATATTGCATCTTCCTCTTCACAATATCCCATAGATTTTCTATGGGGTTAAGGTCAGGCGAGTTTGCTGGCCAATTAAGAACAGGGATACCATGGTCCTTAAACCAGGTACTGGTAGCTTTGGCACTGTGTGCAGGTGCCAAGTCCTGTTGGAAAATAAAATCTGCATCTCCGTAAAGTTGGTCAACAGCAGGAAGCATGAAGATTATATCTGAACATATAAAACATCAAAAGTATCTGCTTGTAAACAAAAATGTGTATTCTTTTCTTAAACAGTTGAACGTGAGCAGGTTTCAGCAAAAACAACAAAAAAAGAAAAGAAAAGAAAGATAAGAAAGTAAGAAACAACATTTTGTTGCTGAAGCTGTAAAAAGACTAATCAACACCCCTAAGCTTGACAATCATTACCTCTTAACTGGTGACTTTTTATCCCATAACTTTACAGATTTTATGCAGTTTTATGTCAGATGACAGTGTTAGATACATGTGGAAGCCTCTGTTGCTTCTTCTTGTGTGTGGGTTTTTGTTTTGTTTTTGGAAATTCTGTAAAGAAGATGTGTACTAGCGTCCCCTACCACGTGACGAGGAAAACACAGATTATAACAGCATGTCCTATATGGCTCAAATGCCCGATTGTACAGATGTTTATTATTTCTGAAGCTATGCGATCTGATCTCAGGTACAGTCTTGACTGAATAAACACAGACCACCTCACATTGATCGTGTTTTACGTTGACTCCTCTGAGAGACATGTTGAACGGAGCTGAAAACCTACGAAGACTAACAACTCTATCACAGGGAGCATGAGAAATGAGTCAGAATGAGACTGTCACAATAGGTGCATTAATTTCATCTGACCACAAACTTATTTTTAATGTATTGTGCTTCTTTGCTTTGACTGTGTATTTAGAGCATGAGACCACATACAGCTCTCTTCAACAGAAAGAGGATCTGGGGCGGGTTTGTTGTCCGGGTTGTTATGAACCTTCACACCAATCAGACATGGTGAAATATTTTCGTGAAACGTATCTCACTATAAATATAAATGTGACGATGTGGACTTTTAAACATCCGAACCACTGCATGAAGCTGAAAAAAACACGAAGATGAACAAATTCATTACATCGTACATCATTACAAACACCTACTCCATTTGTCAAGTAAAGACACCAAAATCAAACCAGACTCATCATCTGAACCAAACTGTACACATGATCTTCTGTGTTGGAGTGAACTGGTTTGTCAGGTATTTTAGAGTACAGGTGATAAATGTTCTTAAGCACACACATGAAGTAAATGTGTTAGTACTTCCCCTTTTCTGTTGTTTATTAACAAAAACATCTGTAATGAAATGCAGAATTATTTGAAAAATTCAATCCACTTTTAAAAAATTGCCCTTGATGAACAAGCTTTATCCTCCTTCATCCTTCTTATTTGCCCTACTTCCTCCATACTAGCTCTTGTATACGTACATGACTGAGGTCTTGCTTGGAGCCATGATTAGCTCTAATCAAGAGAAAATGCCAATGAAATTTTGCAAGTGGTTAACTAATCCTGAGCCCTTCCCCATCACGCGGGTATAAATAGGTGATAGGTGTAACAGTCATTAGATTTTGCTTCGGAGCCGTGTGAAAGTGGAAAGTACAGTTATATAGAGAACAGTTAATGTAGCTGATAAGGGCCATTCATGAAAAATTAGAGACGTGTTTTTTAAAAGTTGAATTATAAAATTGAGCACTGTGTTTTTACAACAGTGTGTCATATGCAAGACACTGAAAAGGATGCAGTGAAGACCAGTAGAAATATCTTCGTAAAATAGCCTGTATGGTCACCCTATGTTTAATAAAGAGTTGAGAGGAATTACTTTTGCAGTTACTGAGAACACACCAAATTGGCAACAGTGGTTTCTGTGCCCACACCTACGCCATGCAGCGGAGAGCCTGCCATTTCTTAGCGGAAAATGTTTGAAAAATGTTTGCTGGCCATTTGCTGGGTACCAAAGGCCAGCAGCTGTTTGTTTTTTTTTAAAACTGTATCTGACAATACAAATATTTCACTGTTCAGAATGTATATTTGTCAATCTCAGGCACCTTTACTTTCTTTTTAACAAGGTTTCAGAGTAGGGAAAAGATGTATTTTTCTCAGTCCTGTTACAAAAAGTCAAGTGTCTTTTTTAAGGCATGGTTTAAATAAAATGTCAATTCGTTGGTAAAATGTTTTAATTTATATTTGTCACTAAAATTTCACTGAATATCCACACAAGGTGTATTAAAAAAATATGCATGGCTATTTTTATTTTACTACAAGATTATAATTATTGCACCAAGCCAGCAGAGGGAGCCCTTATCTCTGGATGACCTGTGATCACTTCCTCTTCTGCTACTTCCTGTTTTGGGACTATAAATTCTCTCACCTGCATGTTGCATTGTTTGTTTAAAGTTAGCCTAGCCTTGTGTTTCGACGTCTGCCTGCTTTGATCATGCCTTCAGCCAATAAAAACCTACGAATGGATCCGCACGCCACAGACCCCTCAGTCATGACAATAATTTTTTTAAGTGATATAATTAGGTAAACTATTGGATAAACAATGAATATGAAACACATGAAAAAACAGCCGTTTAATCCAATTTTTTCCAACGTGTGCGTGTGATTTCAGAAGGAATGTGGCATGCCCCTGCAGTTCATCACAATTAAGATGAAAAGAAAAGAAGAAATAGATAGAACAGAGACTGAGAATGGGGTGGAACTATGCTGTTTCCGTCAGCATGCCATGGTGGGTGCTTGTGGCTCCTGAGGTCAAACGAAAAACGTTCAGTTGCAAAAAGTACATCTAACAGTGTGTTAGAATTGCACGCTAAATAGCACTCAGCATAAACACGTACTGACCCTTTCTAAAAAGACTTTTGCAAGTATAGTGAATACAAATGTCATAAGTACATATGATACTGTCAGGGGTGAAGAATCACAAGGCAAGAGTTTAAAGTAAAACCCTGGAGGGTGGTTTTATGACAATAAAATAGTGTTAACACAGCTTGAGTCCAAACCGTGCTCCAGGTTCTCGATGTTGCTCTCTTCCTCTTCCAAACTCTGTGATGCAGATGGTCTTTGTGGTGCTCCAGTGGAGTGGGCCAGTCCAGTTTTCCAAGTTTATCAGTGTTAGAGTAACAGGAATGAGTGAAAACCTAGGGACACTGCTAAAATATGTTTTTTATTTTCCTTCTGAAAAAAGGTAATCATTGGTTGGATATAAAGTCACTTGTAAATGCAAAAAAAAGGATTTTAATCATATTTCATATCAGGTAGTCATAAATTATAGTGGCTGGGAGTGGGGACTTTCCGCTGCTTATGCTTATGTTGCACTAATTGCTGACAGTCATCCTCTTCTGTACATAGAGGAATATTTAAATGATCTTAGAGGTGAAGCCTCCGTGTTCACTACAATTGATTGGGCAGCTGCTCACCGTTAGCTTACTTTACACAAGTAGTGCCTAATCATCACAGCTTTTATCACGCACGAGAGCCTCTTCAGATGTTATCGTTTACGGTACTACTCAGGCTATGCTCTGTCATAGCATCTGTCATTTACAGTGTTAAATGGCTGTTGTAAGGTTCATTTAAGCAGCGGTTGAGGAAAAAAAATATCCTGTGATACAAAGAACCCTTTCAAGTGAGAGAGGAAATATGGCGTTTTGCAACCAGTATGGCAGTATGTTGCTTGTAGATGTGTTACATAGTATGCTATAAAGAAAAAGAGAAAGTTCTGAAGAAAGTATATATATATAGAAGAGAAGTATTGCAACGGAATGGAAAAATGTTCTGTGTGTTCTGTGTAAATAGCCCTTAACCATATTGCCAAAAAAACAGCTTAATCATGAACCACGTCATTGTTAAACTCTCTGTCCTACAGAACTTATAGTTTCCTTTTCTCTGCTGGTTGGCAAGTTTGTCCTGCATTGGACATCTAGAAACGTAAAATAATTCAGAATGAAACTTTACCAGGGGTGGAAAAGCCCTGCAGTGTTCACTCCAACCCTAAATATAATTCACCTGTCTGTAGCCTGTGAGTTTAGCGACATGGGTTTAACAGAGGCCTTTCAGTTTGAAGACGAGTAATGAGGTCACTGCCAATATCCTCATAATTAATAAAACTACAGAAGGAATGTGGCATGCCCCTGCAGTTCATCACAATTAAGATGAAAAGAAAAGAAGAAACAGATAGAACAGAGCCTGAGAATGCGGTGGAACTATGCTGTTTCCGTCAGCATGCCATGGTGGGTGCTTGTGGCTCCTGAGGTCAAACGAAAAACGTTCAGTTGCAAAAAGTACATCTAACAGTGTGTTAGAATTGCACGCTAAATAGCACTCAGCATAAACACGTACTGACCCTTTCTAAAAAGACTTTTGCAAGTATAGCGACATACAAATGTCATAAGTACATATGATACTTTTGGGTGTTTAATGAACATTTTTGCTAATCTTGAGAAGCTTTTACAGTTACTGCATTTTAACAATATAAAATTCATTTTATAATCATATATAATTCAGTAGCTATTTACTGTAGATACTACTATTTTATCTGCAAGAGAGAAAAGAAGTGCAAAAAGTGAAGAAATGAATCATGAAGAGAGGACAGTTACCATTGCTTTGGCACAAAATAAATCTACATGAATAAAAATGACATGAATTCATCCATTGCTCGGACACATTAACTACCAGAACTCATTGTACCTACAGGCCAACTGTTCATTTCTTTAGTTCATAAACTGAATAAAACAACAATTTGATACATTTCTATAGTAATAGAATATTGAAATAAATTCTCAGTCCACAAATGAAGTACTATTAAACGCATTCGATTTATTTAAAAACCTTCACAGATGTTAGTCTGCCAGTTTGATTACCATCCATTACAAAATGAGAAATAATAGAGTATACTGTAATGCTTATCAGCATATGATATCAGCAAAGTTCACTCAATCATATTCAGCCATTTATTATTCAACAGAGGAATATGTATCTTGATAAGCAAAAAAAAAACAACAAAAAAATTTTCATAATACAACTACTGCAATATACCAGGAACTCAATCAAATATCTCTGAATATAAAATCCACCCATCAACAGTGTCCACGCTCCAATAACTCATACAGAATCCAGCTAATTTACATAAACACACCAGTAGATGAAGCTTTAACATATCTCTCCTTAAAGAGACAGAGTTTGACAGGTATCTTCACACAGAGAGGACACTCTAGGAATAAATAACATATTTTGTTGACCCTTATACAACATTTTAATCCAAAACTTTTGTTTTGACCATAACTCTACACTTAAACCTAATCTTATGCCTAAAATCAGATTTAATGACACTGATGTAGCACCAAACATCGATTGTAAGTCTAAACTTCACAAAGACTATAAACCTCTTCTTTAAATCTCCTTCTGGTTAATCTCAGTGTTGTTCCATGGCCAACAAAGATTGATCCAGGAACATGAACTCGAACAAAATCAGGTTCTGTCCGTCATGAAACATATCATCACAAAAAATCCAGTAAACAATCAAATTAATCAAAAGAAACAGAAAAAAATGACTCAGGGAAGGTAAGCCTACAGACTCTCCACGAGAAATAAATACAATATTACAAAACTTCTATGCTAAACTCTATGAGTCATTATTACCTTATTATTACTATAACTTTTATTATTATTGATAATATTGTTGCCCTCATCACAAAATATTATTGTTATCACCAACATCTTTATTATTATTAGTATGCATGTGCTGATTACATACAGCTACTATTATTCAGATTAAAAAAAATTTAGTAGCTAAATACTGTACTAAACACTATGATATAATTCTTGCTGTAGCTACATGTACAGATCAGTGACAGAGATGTTAAAAGTGAAGAAAGTAAACAAGTCATCCATGTTTCGAGGAGCACAGAGAGAACATTAAAGCGATGTTGTTTCCAGCTGGTAGGAGACGTCAGAACCTGAAGAGATACAGACTTTATGTTTCATGTTTCATGAGTTCAGTTTATGACTAAATAAACCTGTACTTTACACTTACTGGTAAAGAGGCACAGAGAGATGAATCCTATGAGTGCAGACAGAAATGAAGCCGTGAGTCTGTCAAAAGGAAAAAAGATTTCATCCATATATAATTAATCAATAAATGAATGAATATGGTACTAAATTAGATAAATTATGTGTAGATTTTTAGATTTTTGTAATTTAATGCACTTTGTCAATACACAGTAAAAAAATCATGTGTCTTATTTATATATATATATATATATATATATATATATATATATATATATATATATATATATATATATATATATTTATATATTTTGGGTCATATATATATATTTATATATTTTATTTTTTTTCCATAGGTATATGAAATATTTACACATTATATATAAGACTATATATATATATGTATAAAGTTTTGTGTTGTGAGTGAATGACCTTCAGAGTGAGTGTGACCAGTGTGAGGAACAGCTGCAACAGAAAAGATATCCAATGAAATCATATTAGATTAAAAACAGTGCCTCTATATATAATGATTACTGCAGTACATCACTGTCATTGTTGAAACATTTAACACAGATTTAATATTCTCTAATAAGCAAAGCGAAAATATACTTATCCTACATGTTTGAGTCTCTCTGGTTGAGACAGACGGAGCGGAAGAGGCTGTGAAAACAGTTCATATAATGTGTGTCAGATTGTGATGTGATACGATGAGCTAAAGCTTTTGAAAGATAATATAATAGAATATTAATAAAAATAAACATAATAAACATTCTATGAGTTCAGACAGAAATCAAGCCGTGAGTCTGTCAAAAGGAAAAAAATTTAATCCATATATTGCAATAAATGAATGAATATGGTACTAAATTAGATCAATTATGTGCAGATTTTTGTGATTTAATGCACTTTGTCAATACACAGTAAAAAAAAATCATGGGTCTTGAAATTTTTTTTTAAAAACAAATTAGGATATTTATTTCAAAATGGTGTGTATATTTTATATTGTATATATTTTTAAGTAATTGTGGTTCAGTGATATATATATATATATATATATATATATATATATATATATATATATATATATATATATATATATATATATATATATATATATAGCATAACTTTTACCAAAAAGCAAGAAATATGTTTTCCTCCATTTTCTTTTAGGAGGACCTAAAATAATGTATTTTAAGAGAATTAACTCAAAAGCTTCCAGCATGCATTGGACATGGATAGATGTGTAAATATTGTATGTATGTATGTATGTATGTATGTATATATATATATATATATATATATATATATATATATATATATATATATATATATATATATATATATATATATATGACCTTTAGAGTGAGTGTGACCAGTGTGAGGAACAGCTGCAACAGAAAAGATATCCAATGAAATCATATTAGATTAAAAACACAAGAGAGAATAATGATTACTGCATTACATCACTTGAAACATTTAACACAGATTTAATATTCTCTAATAAGCAAAGCGAAATTATACTTATCTTACATGTTTGAGTCTTTCTGGTTGAGTCAGGCGGAGCGGAGGAGGCTGTGAAAACAGTTCATCAGACTGTGATGTGATACGAGTTTTACTGTGTGGCTGTTACAGCTAAAGCTTTTGAAAGATAATATAATAGAATGTTAATAAAAATAAACATAATAAACATTCTAAAATAGTAACCATGTTGAAAAAAGCAGAATAATCAAAGCAATCTTGAACATTTTGCGGCTTTTCTACCTGCAGACATGAGACTTGCCTTTGTTAAATTCTCTGTGTGTTTTCTGTCTTCTGCTTATTAGAACTATAATTATGAGATACTGATCACAAAATCTGAATATGAATCTACATTTTTGAATGTCTTTTGAAATTCAGCACGTTTGTTTTACACTTGACTGCATAAAAGAATGATGAACATTTGAGAACGTTCAAGGTGGAGTAAAACAAGGCCTTCTTGATTTACAAACTGAATCACTCACAGGTTATCATGGTAGTTGTAGTTTGTTCAGTGATGGTTGATGGTGAAACTGCAGAGACAATTAATCAGCATTACGAGTTTCACTTTATATCATTGGCAAACTTTAAAGCAAAGTAAGACTGTTGAAGGTTCAGGCCACCTAAATATAAATGAAATACCATATGTCACATACTGGTTTGAACTAAGAGAGCATCTTTAATTGCCATATTTGCAGATGTAAGCAAGAAGATAATAAATATAAAATACAGATTGTTACAAAATGTATTGACTTTATCTTATTGACTTTTTCTTCACAGTAGACTAAAGCAGTGGTTCCCACGACGTTCCTGGAGGCCCCTGAACCACTGGACTAAAGATATACATTAAAAAGGTTATCATTTAATAGAACACAAGTATTCCACTTTTTTATTTATAATTAACTGTAGTGTCAAGTTAGCTAAAAGTATAAGGATTAACATTTTATCTAGTAGGTAGGACAAATGTATGTAGTTGACATTGCTTTGTTAGAAAGAGTATGACTAAATTGAATGTAGTAAACAAGGCATTATTTTATAAAGTAAAAAAAATTGTAGTTAAGCTGACAAAATCTTTTCTATAATGCATGGCAAAACGTTATCTGTTAGGAATGACCAAATGTTTTTTTCTGTTAAACGGAATTTAAGTTTATGCAACAAGATTACAACAATCATTTCAAACTAATTCGATTTTAGTAGGAAAATGTAATTAAATTTCATGGAAAATTTTATCCTAATTTTATTTTTATATATTAAATATTTACATATAATCTAAAATAATGTAATTAATAATAAATTATAATCTATAGATAGATAGATAGATAGATAGATAGATAGATAGATAGATAGATAGATAGATGTGTGTATATACATATATATATATATATATATATATATATATATATATATATATATATATATATATATATATATATATATAATGTAAGCAATATGTAAGCAAAAACTTATTTTGGATGTGATTAATTGCTCATACCATTTTTACAGTTTAATAAGATTACAAAAAGAGGAGAAAAGTTCAAAGTTTGTTTGTTCAAATATTCAGAACAGCAGTTTTGTGAGTGAATGAACAGCCTTCAGAGTGAGTGTGAACAGTGTGAGGAACAGCTGCAAAGGAAAAGATTTCCAATCAAATCATATTAGATGAAGTCATGCATGGTTTCTGTACATTATTTTGAAAAGATATTTTGCTGAGCTCATAAATCTAACTAAAAGCAGCATAATATCTTACCCATAACTTTCACTGTGGCATGAGGAGAATGAGGTGATGATGAAGTATCATTTCTCAGTCTTATGTAGTAACAGTAAATGTTGATTAATCCATGTGATGTTACATCTGCCCATCTGATCAGTTCAGCACCAGTGAGATCCAGCTCACATCTCCAACTGGTTTTTATATTCTTCTCTTCTCTGTTTGTGTAGAAATAACACTGATTCACTGTAACATTTGGCGTCTCACAGCTGATCTTCACTGAGCTGGACTCTCTTATGAGATCTGGAGATACTCTTACAGTAGGAGACTCTGAAACAACACAAAACAGATCAATACATCTGTAAGCAAGAAGAAAATAAATATAAAATACATATTGTTACAAAATGTATTGACTTTAACTTATTGACTTTTTTCTCGTTCCCACGACGTTCCTGAAGGCCCCTGACACTGTGTGTTTTCATCAGTTCATTAAAGAGAGTCCAAGAACTGAAACAGGTGTCAGACAAAAGAGAGATGTAAAACGTGCAGTGTTTGGGGACCTCTAGGAACGTGGTTGGGAACCACTGGACTAAAGATATACATTCAAAAGGTTATAATTTAATAGAACACAAGTATTCCACTTTCATTTGTAATTAACTGTAGTGTCAAGTTAGCTAAAAGTATAAGGATTAACATTTTATCTAGTAGGTAGGACAAATGTATGTAGTTGACATTGCTTTGTTAGAAAGAGTATGACTAAATTGAATGTAGTAAACAGGGCATTATTTTATATAGTACAAAATTAGTAGTTAAGCTGACAAAATCTTTTCTATAATGCATGGCAAAACGTTATCTTTTAGGAATGACCAAATTCTTTTTTTTTTAGTTTTTTTGTTTGGTTGGTTTTTAGACGGATTTTAAGTTTATGCAACAAGATTACAACAATCATTTCAAACTAATTCGATTTTGGTAGGAAAATGTAATTAAATTTAATGGAAATTTTTTTATATTAAATATTTACATATAATCTAAAATAGTGTAATTAATAATAAATTATAATCTATAGATAGATAAATAGATATATAGATATATTAAATGTGTGTGTGTGTGTGTGTGTGTATATATATATATATATATATATATATATATATATATATATATATATACACACAAATGTTCAAAAATATATACATGTGTGTATTTATATACACATAAATATACACAGTACACACATTACATAAACAAAAACTTATTTTGGATGTGATTAATTGCTCATACCATTTTACAGTTTAATAAGATCACAAAAGAGTAGAAAAGTTCAAAGTTTGTTCAAATATTCAGAACAGCCTTCAGAGTGAGTGTGAACAGTGTGAGGAACAGCTGCAATGGAAACGATTTTTAATCAAATCATATTAGATGAAGTCATACATGGTTTCTGTACATTATTTTAGAAAGATATTTTGCTGAGCTCATAAATCTAACTAAAAGCAGCATAATATCTCACCTATAACTTTTACTGTGGCAGGAGGAGAATGAGGTAATGATGATGATGTATCATTCACTGTGTAGTAACAGGAAATATTGATTAATCCATGTGATGTTACAGCTGCCCATCTGATCAGTTCAGCACCAGTGAGATCCAGCTCACATCTCCAACTGATTTTTATATTCTTCTCTTCTCTGTTTGTGTAGTAATAACACATATCCACTGGAACTTTTCCTGGCGTCTCACAGCTGATCTTCACTGAGCTGGACTCTCTTATGAGATCTGGAGATACTCTTACAGTAGGAGACTCTGAAACAACACAAAACAGATCAATACATCTCTCTGAAAATGTTTACAAGTGCAATAATACTATATTATTCACATGTTTTGTGTTTAAAAATATCAGTCACTTCTCATCTCACAAATGCATATATTTTCTAAAGAAGCTAACAAGAGCAGACCCTCTCCAGACTCACTGGTTGCTGCAGACTATTGAAGAGAGTACTAACCAGCAACTAACTGTGCAAACAAGTCCTTTAGAAAAACTTTTTTTTAAAGATTAATTTTTTTACCAACATTTTTGCAGAACTCATATGCAATACTTTATGTATTTTTTTAATTTACGTAATATTAATTGTGCATATTTAGTGCGATCTTTTCAGCCCTTGATCGTTACTGTCTGCTACATACTTGTGTGTTTAATATTTATCCCATCATGCAATATGTTAAAAATTTATTTAGTTTATTATAGTAAACATAGTTTGTTTTTTATTATCTGTCCTATATTCAAACTTTACATAAACAGTCAGAGACACGCTGCAATATTTAAGACATTAACACTTTACTATACTATTTAAGAAAATAAAGAGCAGAGATCACTTACTGTAAGACTGAACCTCCACAAGGAGTATAAACACTGTGAAGAACAACATCTCCATTTCAGAGAGAAAAGAGACAGAATGAGACTTTAGCTGAGTCTCAATGGGTGAACGAGGAAGTAGAACATCAGACCACAGAAACCTTACAACATGCTCTGTATTTCCATGTGTATAAAAATATAGATCATGATTTACTTTTACAGTCATATGCAATTTAACATTTACATATATTTATAATTTAACATTTACATATATTTATAATAGTTCATGCATGAACAATCTTAAATACTATAGTATATAAGTTTGAGAATGATTCTTAAAGCATGTACTATATAGGCCCATTCAGAATTACCAACACACTAAAATATACATTTAGGAATAAAGGAATAAATAAATATTGTAAATGTGCAGAAACCCATTAGCAGTATCAGTAATGTTAGTGAGTGCTTGTGTCCCGTTTGAGTGTCTGATGCCCAAACGTACATGAATATTACTTAATTACACAACTTTAAAACGATTCCCTCACTGGATATTTTGACCTACTGTCCAGTCTGTAGCTCACACAGAGTCAAATGAGTCAAAAGGATGATGCTTTTTAGAAATCTTGCGCATGAAAACGGCACATTTTTAAAACTACATACAAACTCGAATGAATATGGTACTAAAAACAGGATCATTATTCCCTCTTCCTTCTCTGATGTAATCAGGTGGTTCCCTATCAAAAGCTACTCTCGATGCTGCGCTGAATGCGCTAATGAGAGAACGTCTTTTGTTCGACCGGTTGTTGAAGCACGTGTGTCAAACACGCCAAAGTTTGGCTTATATAACCTCGGTCAGGTGACGTCACCTGATCATGAACACCTGGAGGTTATAAATAGATGTGACGCAGAAACATCCTCAGGTCTTTTGTCTTCAAGGACCGCATTGTGTGTGAGTGTGTGTGTGTGAAAAAAATATATATATCTGAGCCAGGGGATTTCATCCAAGGGCCAATCCCCAGAGGCAAATAAGGGTTACGCGTCGAGGGCTTCGTACCCTATCTATGTGGTTCAGACCCCGGTTTCTGACCTTGGGTCCCACTCTAGGTCCGTGTTGTCGTCGCAAGATGCTAACGACAGACGCATCCCTCACGGGTTGGGGAGCGGTCTTAGATGGCCGTCCAGCCCAAGGGATCTGGAGAGGTCATCTTCTCGAATGGCACATCAATTGCCTCGAAATGAAGGCTGTATTTCTGGCCCTGAAATACTTCCTCCAGCAGTTGAGAGGCTACCATGTCCTAGTGCGGGTGGACAACACGGCAGTAGTCTCTTACATAAATCGCCAGGGCGGACTGCGGTCGCGCCGCTTGAACGAGCTAGCGCAGCAGGTTCTGCTTTGGGCGCAGGACAAGTTCCTGTCCCTCAGGGCGATTTATATTCCCGGTCACATGAACAGGGAAGCAGACTTGCTGTCCAGACAAGCTGTGACACATGGGGAATGGAAACTCCACCCCAAGTAGTCAGTCAAATCTGGGAAAGGTTTTACTGAAGCAGAGGTGGACCTCTTTGCTTCACAGGAGACAGCACAATGTCCCCTCTACTTCTCTCTGACTCATCCAGCTCCCCTGGGTCTGGACGCGATGGCCCATGTGTGGCCCAGAATGCATCTTTACGCATTTGATTACAAGCCCAACCACTCCACCCCCACAGCACCAAATGTCTTCTTTCTGAACGAGCTTAATGACTTTTATGCTCGCTTTGAGAGGATAATAATGAAACAGTCACCAAGATCACCCCCTTAACCGACCCACCCATCACACTCACCTCCTCAGAGGTTTACACTGCACTAAGCCGGATCAACGCGCGCAAGGCTGCTGGACCAGACGGTATCCCTGGACGCGTACTACGGGCATGTGCAGAGCAGCTCGCTGGGGTATTCGCGGACATTTTCAACATGTCCCTTGCCCAAGCAGCTGTACCAACATGCTTCAAATCCACCTCCATTGTGCCAGTGCCGAAAATCTCAAGCCCAGTGTGCCTAAATGACTACCGCCCTGTAGCACTCACACCCATCGTTATGAAGTGCTTTGAGCGACTAGTCCTGTCACATCTGAAGGACTCTCTGCCTTCCACACTGGACCCCACCAGTTTGCCTACCAAGGCAATAGGAGCACTGAGGACGCAGTCTCCATCGCACTGCACTCTGTACTCACACACACTTGGACAATAAAAACACTTACACGCACGGATGCTGTTTGTTGACTTCAGTTCAGCATTCAACACGGTCATACCTCTCTAAGTTAATCACCAAACTCAGAGATCTGGACATTAACACCTCACTGTGCAACTGGGTTATGGACTTCCTGACCAACAGACCTCAGCATGTTAGGTCAGGCCACATCCGCTCCACCACTATCACTCTCAACACCGGTGTACCACAAGGCTGTGTGCTGAGCCCCTTCCTCTACTCCTCTTCACCCACGACTGCAGGCCTGTGTTTGGATCTAACTCCATCATCAAGTTTGCAGATGACACTACGGTGATCGGTCTCATCAGCAACAACGATGAGACTGCCTACAGAGAAGAGGTCCAGCATCTGGCCACGTGGTGCAAAGACAATAATCTGCTCCTTAACACCACCAAAACCAAGGAGCTCATTGTGGACTTCAGGAAGGTGAGAAGAGGCACACATGATCCCATCCACATTAATGGGATTGCTGTGGAGCCTGTCTCATGCATCAAGTTCCTGGGAACCCACATCTCGGAGGATCTGTCCTGGACCACCAACACCTCCAGCCTGGTCAAGAAGGCTCACCAGCGTTTATTCTTTCTGAGGAAACTTAAGAAGAACCAGCTGTCCTCAGCCATCCTGGTGAACTTCTATCGCTGTACAATAGAGAGCATCCTAACAAACTGTGTCACAGTCTGGTATGGGAGCTGCTCTGTTGCTGAGCGTAAGGCACTGCAGCGGGTGGTGAAAACTGCCCAGCGCATCACAGGAACTCCACTTCCATCCATTGAGGACATCCAGAAGAAACACTGTTTGCGCCGAGCACACAGTATTCTTAAGGACTCCTCTCACCCTGCCCACAAACTGTTTTCCCTCCTGCCATCTGGCAGGCGATTCAGATTCCCCGGACTAGAACAAGTAGACTGAGGAACAGCTTTTTACCAGAGCTGTCTCACTACTGAATTCTACCCCCACTGATGTCTGCCCCACCCACCCCATTAAAACAAAAATACAAAAATGCACTGTTAACATTCATTGCACTCCACTGTATATATCTTTGTAAATGTATGTACATATCCACTGTACATACTCTTGTAAAATTGTCTATACATATCCTGTATATCCTGCTCTTTCTTATGTACATAACGATCTGTAAATTGTTTACACATAATCACTGTAAATTCCCCCTTCTCATCTGTAATTTAATTTGTACATATTTATCTTTGTAATTTATATTTATATTTGTACCTATATCCTGCACTTGCTGCTTATTGCACTCCTGGTTAGACCTAAACTGCATTTCGTTACCTTGTACTTGTACATGTGTAATGACAATAAAGTTGAATCTAATCTAATCTAATCTAATTTCCTCCGATTGCTCTGCTCCTAGCCAAGGTCCGTCAACAGGGGTCTCGCCTCTTACTCATAGCGCCCCGTTGGCCAACCAGAATATGGTTCTCAGATCTAATATCTCTCCTCGACGGCTCGCCGTGGGCGATTCCGGTGAGGAGGGACCTTCTCTCTCAGGCACAGGGGACAATATTTCATCCCCGTCCCGAGCTCTGGAATCTTCACGTCTGGCCCCTGAGAGGGACCAACTAAGTGATGCTGGCCTTTCAGCCAATGTAATAGAGACTATTCTTAGCGCTAGGGCTCCCTCCACTAGAAGAACATATGCCATGAAATGGCGCATCTTCGAAAGTTGGTGTAAAACACACCATGCAGACCCAGTTTACTGCCAGATTGTTTCAGTGCTAGAGTTTCTGCAAGAGAAAATGTCCTCAGGCACACATCCTAATACTCTCAGAACTTACGTGGCCGCCATTTCGGCTTGCCATGCTCTGATTGAAGGGGCTTCCGTAGGGAAACACCCTCTAGTTGTTCGCTTCATTCGAGGAGCTAAGAGGTTGAGGCCGCCCAGTAGGGGCGACAGTTCCTTCATGGGATCTAGCTATAGTGCTTGAAGGCTTGGTGGACACCCTTTCAACCACTAGAGTCAGCGCCTGTCAGGTTTCTGACCCTAAAGATGGTTTTTCTAACAGCTATTACTTCTCTGAAGAGAATTGGGGATTTGCAGGCTCTGTCAGTCTCGCCATCCTGCCTAGATTTTGCCCCTGGGCTGGTAAAAGCTATTTTGCATCCTCACCCTAGTTATCTTCCGAAAGTTCCATTCTCGACTATAAATCCGGTCATCCTTGAAGCCTTCTGCTCTCCGCCATTCATGACACCGGAGCAGGAGAAACTTCACTTACTGTGTCCAGTACGTGCTCTCCAGATCTACGTCCACCGCACTAGCCAGTGGCGTAAGTCAGAGCAGCTTTTCGTATGCTATGGTGGCATATCGGGAGCGGCTGCCACTAGACAGACAGACTATGTCACACTGGGTGAGAGATGCTGTTGCCCCTAGCCTATGAGGCGCGTGGTCAAACCGCCTCTAGGAGTTAGGAGCTCATTCAACCAGAGGGGTTGCATCGTCGATGGCTTTAGCAAGAGGCGCGCCCTTGCAGCAAGTCTGTGATGCGCAGGTTGGTCCTCTCCGCACACATTTGTTAGATTTTATAGTTTGGATGTCCATGCTACTCCGGGCTCGCATGTCCTTGAGTCGACATCCCAGAGTAATGTCTGAGACCTCTTCAGTGTTGCGCGCACACACTACACAACAACTGGGGGTCCAGACACTCCTGAGTGCGGCGGCGTTGGTATTCTCGTTCCCATTAGCGCATTCAGTGCAGCATCGAGTAGCTTTTGATAGGGAGCGTCTCGGGTTACTTGACTGTAACCCTGTTCCCTGAAAAAGCGGGAACGAGATGCTGCGCCTCAATGCCACGCACTGGGCGTGACTGGACGTCCTTTCAGACAAAAATTTGACCTGAGGATGTTTCGCGTCGCATCTATTTATAACCTCCAGGTGTTCGCTGATCAGGTGGCGTCACCTGACCGAGGTTATATAAGCCAAACTTTGGCGTGTTTGACACGATGCTTCAACAACCGGGTCGAACAAAAGGCGTTTCTCTCATTAGCGCATTCAGCGCAGCATCTCGTTCCCGCTTTTTCAGGGAACAGGGTTACAGTCAAGTAACCCGAGACGATTCCGTGGGAGGCAAACCTAAGCATTTTATTTTTAACCCCTTCAGCTCTGCTCTTTTTGGGATTTTTTTACAGATTTTTGCATGCCAGAATTTAAAACAATGCCATAATCGCATATTTTGGAGCAAATTGATCAAAAATGGTCTCATTTTACAGAGAACACAACAAATGTTAATAAACATGTGGAATATAAATAAGAAAATCAAAATTTCTATTAAAATAATTATTTTCATTATTTTGAAAGGCTGTTATTTGAGATCTATTTGGTCCATCTCCCTTCGAGTTTCATTTGATTCCCTTTTACTGTTTAGTTACTGAAACTGTTTAGTACAGTTTTGTTTTTGTTTTCTGTGTTCCTGTTTTTCCTTTTTTGGCCATGTTCCTGTACACCTTATGTGATTATTAGGTAATTATCCTGTTTTAGTTCTCCCTGATTGTTTCCTCATGTTTAAAGGCCTGTTGTGTTTTTTGTTATTTATGTTAAAAGAAAGCTGAGGTTCTATGCTTTCAAATTATTCTCTGTACAGTATGTCTATGTCACTGCTTGATTATTACAATTGTAGTTCAGCTCTTATTGAATGCCCAAGCTCCGCTAGTGGTGTACTTGTACTAGTGGTTTTGCCAGCGAAAATACTCTGTAAATGTAGTGAGGTCACAGCATATTTCACACGAAACACTAATTCTAAAAAATAAACACCCACTGTTTTTTCTGCTTTATAAACTTTATTTATAGTCGCTGTACATAATGAACACAGGTGATATTCATTGGTTCATGTTCAACAAACTGTACACGTGATCTTCTGCGCGAACTGGTTTGTCAAGGATTGTGGAGTACAGGTGATAAACATTCTTAAAGGAAGAAGAAAAATGAATAAGACACAAGTAAATGTGATTGCTTTCTGTTCATGATGGGCAGTTACGGATGTCTGATGTGTTCAAACATACCTCATTGTCCTCTGGATTTCCCTGTTTCTGTTGTTTATTGGCCAAAACATCTGCAATGCAATGCCGAAGCATTAAATTGTTGACATTGATGAACAAGCTCATTGTCATAAAACTATTGCATTTTTAGCTCTGACACAGAATCACCTCTCGGAATCATTCTGTGCATCAGTGTTGTGATTAATATAATATTTTGTCCAACTTCCTCCATATTATTTCATCATGAATGGTAGGCTACATGTCTCATCTGCTAACTGTAATTTTTGAAATACAGAAGTTTTGAGTTTGAGGAAGTGGGAGTAGTAGGTAACTCTTATGTGAACAGAGCAAAGATTGATTTCTCATATGACCGCTCTAATGAGAGAAACATTGCATTACCTGATGGCTGATAAATTGCATTTACAGACATAACGAAAGAGTTAGGGTCTGCAGGATCTGCAGTGCTGTCCTGATGTGACTCTGGGTGTTCGAGGCCTTTAAAAGAACAACATGACGAAGAGGGTCAAACAAGAGTCAACAAACAAGAGGACAAATGTAAAATGGATTCAGTTCATCGATCAATGTTTGATCGGCATTAGATTGAGATCACGATGGCGCATTAATCTATTAGTAGAGATATCTCTAATCCCAGAGTTAGGTTAGTTAGAACAGTCAACACTCTTAAACCTCCTGAACAGTGTACTGATGAGTTTCTAAAACTTTTTTCATATTAACTGAGAATATATATAATTCTATTGCCTGCAATCATGCCTCTGAGTTTAACTTGCATCCTACAAATTTACCTGTTTTTTTTTTTAGTTCTAATGCTGTTGATTCTGATTTAATTTCTAACCACGTTTTGTCAGTGAGCTCAATACTTGATCTTCTTCCCTACAGTTGTTTGTCTGTTGCTGTACCTCACATCGCTGCTACTGTCAGTGCCTCACTCAGTGTAGAAATAGTTTCTGCTGCTTCTGCTGCACAGTATTGCTATAAGCTGTGAAAATTTTGGCTCAGTTTTTAGGCCTTAAGGCCCATTTTAGGCCCCCTTTAGGCCCATTATGACCTGAACTATTCCTTTAAAAGAATATGTGGTTTTTAATGCTGATTTGCTGATGGCCTGAAAGGGGAAATTACCAGCCCCTACACAGCCATACTCAATCTTCTAACTTTAAGCTCACATGGTGACATCTGTTAACAGCTAAAATATTTTACTGAGAATGATGTTCTCTTACCTTCAGATATGGGCTGAGATGTTTCAGAAGTGATCAGAGAATATATCTCTGCAGGTCCAGAATTACTCTAAATAACATAATCACCAAGTAAGTGCCATTTAATTTTTATGGTATATATATATATATATATATATATATATATATATATATATATATATATATATATATATATATATATATATATATATACATATATATATAAATGTACAGATACTCACCATACCAATTCCATGATTGGGCACTTCCACTGTATTCAATCTAATATAGCAAAGAATAGAATATTGCTCCTTATGGCATCGTTTCAGACACATATAAGCTAAACATTCACACATTTAGCAAACAAAAAAAATAAAAAAAATAAATAAATTGAAAAAAAAAAAAAAAAAAAAAAAAAAATATATATATATATATATATATATATATATATATATATATATATATATATATATATATATATATATATATATATATTTTTTTATGAAAAAAGAAATATTCACAATATATATGACAGATTACTGATTTTAATACAGGAAAAAAGACTTACTGCTTTCTTCTTTTCTTACCTAGAAAACAATGAGCATTATATGTTTAATTCTAGCTTGCTTTATTAATTATACATTTAACAGAACAAGCTCATTATATATCTGACAGAATGATCCTTATTCATGGCTTACACTTGGTATTTATAAAAGTGTCAGCTGACACTGCTTTTAATAACACCAAAGAATTTCCTATAACTATATTTTACAAGTTTGTTTGCCCATATAGCCAAGCAATGTAATAAAGCTCTTAAAGGATAAACTTCTTTGAGTTGTCTGTAGTGAAAAAGCTTTGGGGTAAAAAAAAAAAAGTTCAATATGAGTAAGTGTGCATACACACTATGTACAAATTATTCCAGTTAATTTACATCAGATACACACGTTTGTTTAAATTTTTTAAACACCAGTTATTCTGAATGTACTCATATTTTTATAAAAGATTGATGAATGGGGTCCAAAGAATGCACATTTGTAAACTCAACTTACTTGCAAACCAGCAAAGACAGACTGTGAGTCCAGAAAAAACCACAGCAACAGCAGTGGAAACATACACGACAAACCATGTGCCTGTGTCTAAACAAAACCAACACTTTAGTATGTGTTTGTGTGTTATGATGCTTAAAATCAGTCCGCCTACATACATGTGCATACACATTTTACTTTTGTTGTGTGTATGGAAAGAAGTAAATGTTTTACAGAGAGTGAAAATAAAAAAAGTGTCAATCTGCTAATATTAAGAAAACATGCAGTAAGTTACCAGTTCTGGTGGATCCAGATGTGAAATCTATAGCCATTGTTGCTGAACTTGAAATGGCAAAACAATGTAAATGGAATGAAATCTTCAAATCAATTACCAAAATAAAAATTAAAACCTGTGTGTGGATCTGTAGTATCGATGTGTAAAGATGCAGATAGAACATCATAATTCGACACCATTTTTCTCAGGAAATATATTTCTAAAAGTGTTGTCAAAATTTTCACCAGATATCGGTAACGACACAATTAATTCATAGATACAAAGAAAACAATGTGAACAGGTTCATAAATGAAGTTAAAATGGAATGACCAAGGGAAAAACATGCTTACTGAAATGTATTTGTATTTTTACAGCTAAACTCAGCAGGACAGCGGTTTGATCAGCTCTGGGCTATGGGGCATTTAGCAGCTTTACTTTCTTTCTCTGAAACCAATTGATAGTTTCTATATTCTCCCAGTATTTCACAGTTAATGTTGAGCAGCAAACTTTACATTAGCGTAAATTATTATTATGTAAATTATGTATTATTTTCTTGGAAACAATTGTACATACTAAGGAAGCTAAAGAAAGCTCTTTGCTTGTTGAAATGTTAAAATGAAATGTTTCTTGCGGCATGTTTTTAATAGGACACCTTTTTACAGGCCACCATTTGGGACTGAACTAGTCACATTTCCACAGACAGGCTTGCTTTCTAACTACTAATAGACTTAAGCTGGTGTCTTAGTTTTTCATGCCTTTTTGCATCTTCCTTTCTTCATCTGTTCAGTACTTTTCCCCCTGTGATATTCCACTTTATTACACTGAACTTCATTTCTAAACTTATTTGTTTTGCTTTCTTCGTATGTATGCTTTACTGGGACATCTGTTCAAAATTTAATATCAACAGCACCTTTACTAATATATCTACTGAGTGGAGACATGTTCAATACTTATTTTACCCACTATATATATATATATATATATGGCTAGTTTTCTTTGTGAATCCAAAGTTGGCAAGTGTATGATGTCTGGTGTTTAAAAATCTGTTCAGATTCATATTGTATTCTAGCCTGAAGTACTTACTATGTTCTGATATTCTACTGTTACCAGACAAAGTGGAGTTTGTAATAGAAACTGCAGAAAAAAATAGCATATAGTTACAGTATTAAAACAAAATATTAATAAAAATACACATAATTCATAAACAAATATTAACCTTGTTGAAAATATAATCATGAGACTCCAACATCAATGAATCCAGTTGATGAATCCAACATTTATTTCTCACGGTAAAAGAGTGGATGAACTTACTTGTAGTTTCCTTTGTCAAACTTGTTGACAGCTTTGGGTTGGAATGGAGATCTAACAAGAAATTGAACAATACGTTTTAATTTAAGAATATAGAATAACCAGAAATGTGTTGTTAGCAACTTACCAGTAGTAGGGTGTGTTGTAGTTTCAGAAGTGGACATTTCAAGTAATGCTGCTGAAAAGACATTGTAATATGTGTGATGATACACAGAATATGAATATTCAATAAACAATCAAGAACCTCAAAATGGAGGGAGAATAACTGAGCAGGTTCCCTCACAGGTTTTCATGGCTGTTGTAGAAGTTTGTTCAGTGATGGTTGATGGTGAAACTGCAGAGACAATTCATCAGCATTACAGGAAGTCCATTTTCACAGCAAGCTTTAATATAAGGTTTAGATTTGTATTGTTGTTGTTGAAGGTACAGGTCAGTACAGACTTTAACAAAAATGTAACATAAAGTGCTTAGTAAATATAATAATTTTTATAGACAGTAATTTTTTTTGACAAATACATATAATCTTAAATACAGGCATTGTGAATCTTTGCTGAGAATCATGGGTAAAATACAGAAAAGTGGCACAAGTCATGAGAAATCTTTAAATATAACACATTTGAGTCTCTCTAATAGTCTATTTTTGCTGTTCATGAAATAAAACAAGAATCTGGTTTTGAGTAAAAAAAGTGGGAATAAATATATTTATTAAGCTCACTATTTGGCATTGGAATCACCCTTTTTATTTATTTTTATTCCCCCTTTATAAAGGGAAACTCAATGTAAAGTGATAACCCATTAATGTAAATGTATATATTTTGGGAGAGGGATTGATCCAAGTTTTCTGTCCTTGTGTCACTAAACTACTCACAGCTGATTGCCCAGCTCGCAGTCCTTTGTAAATATTTTTAAGGGGTTAAACTTAAGCAGAGCCTCAGCTTCGAGTTTGTTTACCATTAACCAAAATTCTCATTGTAGGCCTACATTTCTGTCCATGACATTCACATATCTGTTCTTTTTATACATGAAATGTTATAAGGTAGGGTTAAGGGATCTAAGATAAAAAATATTCTGATAAAAATATTTTATGCTATAGAAGTTTTGTAAATATTTCACTTTAGCTGTACATAATTAACCATTTTTATATTTTAGATAGTGTCGGTATGTATATATTGTTCATTTGAGTTTATCCAAATGTACATATTATTATTATTATTATTATTATTATTATTATTATTATTATTATTATTACCTGTAAATGTTATGTACTAAATATAAAAAATGGGAACAGGCTGAAATATCTCACCTATAACTTTCACTGTGGCATGAGGAGAATGAGGTAATGATGATGATGATGTATCATTCACTGTGTAGTAACAGGAAATATTGATGAATCCATGTGATGTCACATCTGCCCATCTGATCAGTTCAGCACCAGTGAGACCCAGCTCACATCTCCAGCTGGTTTTTATATTCTTCTCTTCTCTGTTTGTGTAGAAATAACACTGATTCACTGTAACATCTTCTGGCGTGTCACAGCTGATCTTCACTGAGCTGGACTCTCTTATGATATCTGGAGATACTCTTACAGTAGGAGACTCTGAAACAACACAAAACAGATCAATACATCTCTCTGAAAATGTTTACAAGTACAATAATATTCCAGTTGCATATTTTTGATTCTGAAAATGTGAATAAGACAGATGTTAATAAACAGTTCTATATACAGGAACGTTTTATAGTACAAAGAATATGTCAGACAGGTAGATTACAACTTCAAACATCCCTTGAGTAAAATACTGCTAAAAAGTTACAGGCAATGAAAAATGTTCAGACTACAGAATTTAACTGAGATTATACAACAGAGATTACTTACTGTAAGACTGAACCTCCGTCAGGAGCTGAAAAACGATGAAAACAATCCACTCCATTGCAGCGAGAGTGAGAAAAGAGATGAATGTCACAACAGGAGAATTAGGAAGTAGCACAGCAGACCACAGGAAACCATTTTAATGCATTGTGCAGTCAGTTCTGTGAACGTAGATCATGCGTGCACCGCACAACTCAAATGTTAAAAGAAGGCCGATCAGGGCCACATTTTATGGTCAAACCGATGGTCATTTTGTAAAAAACAAAAAGTAACTAGTGAAAGTTTATATGTGCCAAAATAACTATTAATAGACTTGAAGACAGAGATTAGATTATGATAATAATAATAATAATAATAATAATAATAATAATAATAATAATAATAATAATAATAATAATAATAATAATAATAATAGTAATAATAATGAATAAACAATAATAATAATAATGCAGAAATTATGTTAGTACTTTAGAATAGGTAACACTTCAATAAATTCTTAATTTGCTGCTTAGTTTGTAAGGTAGTTGTTAAGTTTAGGTATTGGTAAGATTAGGAATGTAGAATAAGCTCATGTAAAATTAATATGTGTTTAATATGTGTTTAATTAGCACTAATAAATGGATAATATTTTCGTAATATGCATGCTAATAAGGAACTAATAGATTACCTTCACTTGTGCGCTCCTCATTCGGGACTCACACTCATGGTCTTTGCAGTCAAAAGTGACCAGACACCGTTAAACAAAAAAATAACAATATTAATAATAATTCTAATTCATGCAGTAATTCAAAATAAAACTAAAACTAAAAGTAACAAAAAGACACTTTTAAAATGTAATTTTTGAATTTAGATTAGCACCTCCTAGTGTGCAAAGAAAGAAAACCCGTGTAATGTCGTGTCCTGTCTGTAGAGAGGCTTGTGAACACATAGCCTAAGACAGTTAGGTTCAATTAGTTCAATTAGGGCTTTTAAGTAATATTTATAACATGCCTTAAAAAAGTATTGGAAACAAATAAAGGCATTGACATGTTTCCAGATCAATCAGTGTTTCTTTCAGTTCAAACTCAGATTTACATTTTAGTCCAGGCCTAAATTTGAACACTTTCAGTTCAAACTTGTTGACTATTAACTACGATTTTCTCTCAATAAATTGTTAATTTGCTGCAAACAAACAAACAAAATTTGTTCACTGTTCAGACTATTGTCTGTCAAGAAAAATATTGCAAACACAATTAAGACAATTCTAGTGAAAAATGAAGTTTATTGTTAGAACCTCCCTTTCATGTGTATATTAAAATAGCTGAAAAATATGGAAAAATATATGCTTTGTATTTATATACATAAATATACACAGAACACACACACACACACACACACACACACACACACACACACATATATAATGTTAACAAAAACTGTGCTAATGATTAATCGTTTGACAGCACTAGTTTCTATATCATTTCATTCTGAAATGAATATACATCATATTATGATCATGACATTAAGGTTTGTGTTAGTTTTCATAATAACAATCATAATGAGCAGCTTTGTGTTGTGAGTGAATAAACAACATCCAGGGTGATTGTAAGCAGTGTGAGGAACAGCTGCAACAAAAACAGATTCAATCATATTAGAGTAAAAAACTGAAATGCAGTACAATATTACAGTGTTTCTATATTACACCACTGTCAGGAAAAGGATGCTTCTTATTTCAAATTTAACACAAATTTAATATTCTCTCATAAGCAAAGCAGAAATACACTCGTGCTACATACTACAAAAAAATACTACATGCTTTTGTCTTTCTGGTTGAGTCGGACAGAGCAGAGGCTGCTATAAAAAAGCTGTTAATATTCAATAATATTCAATTCAATAGTGTATAAATTCAATAGTGTGACATGTCATTTTTACACTGAAAGTTTAACGAATGAATTGTGCAAAATGTCTTTGTGTGCCAGCAAATTATGTTTTATTTCAAATACAAACTTCACCAGTTCACCAGTAGATGTCACTGATATCATGTAAAATAGGATTCAACTACATTACAGCGTTCGTTTAGTTTGGAAATAAATTATATGTCGTGCTACTGTTGCTGCTGAAACTGCATGAAGCTTGCAAACATGAAAAACTATAACCTTGATAAGCAGGTAACCAAAACGTTGGGGATATATTCCAAATCAACGTATTATTTTTAATTGAATTTATTTACTTCCATTGTGGAACATTAAAGAAGCATTTACATATACACATACAGTGCAATTTCATAACTTCTGATTATTTTGTACTTTGTGTGATTAGCCAATCAAACACACAGAAATATTCAGGACAATGAAACTTTCTAAACTCGAATACAAATAAGAATATATAAACAACAATAAAATAAACAAGATAAATAACTTACTGTATGACTGAACATCCATAAGGAGCTGAAAAATGATGAAGGTAGAGAATCCCATTACAGCGATTGTAAGAAAAGAGATTGAAGGAGATCCACACAACTCAAACAATGGGTGACTCAGGAAGTGGTGTATCAGACCACAGGAAATCCTACATGTACATTTCTACCAGTGGTGCAAAGAGTTCTCTGCTGGCCTAGACACTATAAGACTTATTCTTAATGCATATATACTTTTTATACTTTGCATATATATCCATGTTTATATTGGAGCTTTTATTCAATCATATTTCAGCAAGGGTCAAGAAAATCGGTGTCTTCAGAATCATCAAATGAAGGCGTCTGTCTCTTAAAATCAACAGCAGTTAAACAGTTTCTATAGAAATTAAGTATAGATTTCAAGTTGGCAGCCCAATAACGTCAGCAATTCCTCATCTTTTGATTGGATAGTGTCTGTGTGGTTAGGCTGCAGAATAACCAGTCACGCGTTGACCGCCTTTACAATAACACACTTATGTATATATACCTATGTCAGTGTTCCATCATACATTTTCCTTATTAAACCCTGCTGAAAAAGACAGACCCCTCTAAAACCAGCCTACTGACCGGTTTAAACCAGCTACGACAAGGCTGGGAGACCTTTTTTGTTCAGCCGTGAATTAAAACGTAAGGTTGTAATGTTTGGTAGCGATTTATTAGAGGCAAACACAGTCATATTTATTCACAAAGTATAAAAAATATATTTTTTTGGTACACATTCTTGACATTTAAAAAAAAAAACCCACAAATTATGAACATCTTGCAAATATGGGATGAAGGACTCCACCAACTATTGAGAGATTATAAGACATATAATATTTCAGTACTTTATCAAGTGCACACATTTAACATTTACTTTATTCCTCTATTGTTATTTACAGTTAAAGTGGTAGTAAAAGATCTAAACTATCAGCTGCAATTGCCTGTCCGTGTGAGAGAGAAAGTCTGAAAGTGATGAAAGTGAGTGGGGGAGAAAATGTGGTGCACATAAGTGTGAGAAAAAAGGACAATTCCTATTTTTGATAAGGCTGAGAGATGCAAAATATATGATGAATTCTTATCCTGTTCAATAATTTCAAATTTTAAAGGACCTTTTCTGCTACACACTACTTTCCCGCACTCGCTTGAAAACCTCTATGCCGCTGGTAAATCATTTCTTTCTAAGAACAGCTTATTGCAACACGCTGCTTTGCATTTAGCCCACTTTCTCTCACAACTTGTAGCATCCTTCAGCAGTTTTCAGTCCAAATGGCCTCTGCAACACCATCTACAGACTGTTGCCCTTGTCCCTACAGGGCTTTTATACTCTTAGGTATAAATTTTTACTAAAATAATTAAATAATTAAGTATTATATAATGTTTGATGTCCTTTAGCTTTAACAAATAGCAACAAGGCACTAATTCAAGGATGCAATGATGTGTTAGTCAGATGATTTTTAAATCACAAATTCTCACAGTTAAAACATTCATGGCATTAATAGGCCGACACTACATAAAACTTTTTTTTCTGACATTGCTTTTTGATTATTAGAAAAGAAAAATAGTTTGATCGAAAGTGAAACATTCCCATTCTCTTTTAATGTCAATTAGTTTAATTATTGTAATATGATGGAATAAAAATTAAACTGGCAGAGGATGTTTTGGCATTTGTGCCAGACTGTATAACTCATGACTGTCTGCAGCGACATCAGGGATGGTGCAGTAAACATGGTACAGCTTCTTCTGTAGAACAAAGAAAGTAGATAAATATGCAACATGTAAAGAAATAAAAGACGAGTTAAAAATAAGGAGTTAGCTGTATACTCACCTCATTTTCTTCAGAACGTTGAACTTTGGAATCAGTTTCATCTGATATATTAGAAAGGCATTTTACAGTTATGGACTATTCCAATATATTTTTGTTTCTCATTAAATTTATTAACATATCCTGCTCATAATATGCACCGCATATTACAAATAACTATTAGTATAAATGGTTATAATTTACCTGGGGTCTGAGAAACGGCTGCTACACAAGTATTCACAGGTCTTAAAATAATGAGAAACAAAAAATTCTTGATATTTTTCTGTTTTTAGTTTTAACACTAGCACAGTATGCGAACCAGAAAAGTCTTACCTCTTCTTCCTTGTTTGCAGTCCTAGTAAAATATATCATACCAGTGCATTAATGTGTTGTTCTTCGAACTGGATATTAAAAAGCAGTCTACTTTATATTTTTATTTGTAGGTAACGTACTGAGGCAGCACAGAAAGATGCCCATGAGTCCGGTCAGGAAAATCCCTGAGCTTGTGGCTGCCAGTGTCAGGATGAGCCCTGTTTCTTTATTACCAAGAAATCAGACTGATTACCAATTTGCAGAGTTTTCAGTTGCAGTGATTTCATTTATTTATACTGACTGTTAATACATACTTTTTCTTGATGTTCTATCAAAAGCATTTTCACCAGGAGTTGAAACTTCGAGAACTAAAAGGTCGAAATGGAGGAATAAACATTTGAATGCTCTGACATCTCTTAAAGAAATAGTTTCCTCCAAAACCAATATTCCTGAAAATGTACTTACCCTCAGGCCGTTCAAGATGTAAATGAGTTTGTTTATTAATTGGCACAGATTTGCTTACCAATGTATGTATCACTTGCTTACCAATGTATGCTTATGACATCTGAATGGGTGCCGTCAGCTTTTTACTTCATAAGGCATACATTTACGGACTGGAGTTGTGTGCATAAATGTGATGTTTTATCAGCTGTTTGGACTCTCATTCTAATGGCACCCATTGACTGAACAGGATCCATTGTTGAGCAAGTGATGTAATTTCTCCAAACTTCTTATATAAAACAAACTCATCTACATTTTAAATAGCATGAGTGTGAGTACACTTTTGGGTGAACTATTCCTTTAAACATACGCTTTGTAACCTTTGCAGTGTCCTGTGGAAGAACATTGTAGTTACTTCATTCTGTTTATGTATGACACATTATTCAAGTAATGGGCTTCTCTGCCACAGCTGACTTCTAAAATATTCCAAATATAAACATTTATTATTGGTGTAACATAGTGATTCAGGGAAAGACAAAAAAGTTATATAGTATATCTTTAACTTTGGCATCTGCGCCAACAACAACCTTTACTGTAATGCAGTAACTCATAAGTTTATTGCAGTAACTCACCTGCTGTCATGCTCCATGTGGCATTGAGTTGTGACAGATGAGTAGATTCTACAATGTAGCAGTTCAGTACATCAAACAATTATCAAATAAAAACTGATTTAGTTCTTATATACTTGACTTTAAGGCGAGACAATATGTTATGTTAAAAATATGTTTTGTATTGCTAAGAAAGTGCTATCAAAACAAACACTTCTGTCTTTTGCATGTTTTCTTTCTACTATTCTAAAAATATTTTATGAAAAAACAAAAAATCCAAAATCTCAAATTTGACAGGTGCATGGAAAAACAGAGTTTTTGCATGCAGTGTTTCCCTGTCAGGGATATGGACCTAATTTCCTTGTTTCTGTAGTGTTTTTCCCTCCCCATGTGTTCCATTTCAGTCAGTCACTATGATGTTATGTCATTGACTGATGCCATGGGGTCCCATATTGTGAACCCAATCAGCTCTGAGCTTTGGAGAAAAGGCCAATGAAAATTTGCGGATGGAATTTGAATGCTGAGGCCACTCCCCCATACATACAGGTATATAAAATGGTGGCATGCAACCACTCATTCAGATGTCTGCTTCAGAGCCAATCACTTCCTAGCGCTAAAATGAAGGAGCAGAAGAAAAGAAGAAAAACATTTGTGCTGCAAGAGATTCTTCAGCAGTGAACACCCTGGGATTGCAGATTGTATGCTGCGGACCTTCCCCTGAGCCCCTGAGATGTCTTTCTGACCATGTACTTCTCACAACAGCCACGATCACTGTCTCACCTGCCTGGGCCATAAACAAGCTGAAATGGCTTTCGTGGTTGGGTCATGGCCACACTGTGAGCGCATGTCCATGGCATCACTAAGGACGTTGATTATTATGAGGCTGACCTCGCCTTCTACCCAGCCAAGTTGAGTGTGACTCCTCAGCTGCACTGGTTAGCAGCAAGGGTGACCTGAGGATCACAGTCAGGAATGTTCCGCCGGGCAAGTCTTCACAGACTTCTGATCCTTCCCAGTGATGCCTTGTGGAGTTTCGAAGAGATGGAACCGGTCGATCCTGCGGTGGATCTAGTTTCTCTTTTTGGAGCTGCAGAAGAGGATAATATGTCTATCAGAGGAGTATTCTTCAGCTGCAGAGGATGCAGATAGAATCAGAGGTGGAGTTGGTGGCCATGCTTACCAGTGCCACTAAGAGCAATGGGTTGGAGGTGAACTCCTCACCTTCTCCGAGCACTCGAGGCTGGATGATTGGTATTTGGACTCCTGACTCTCAGCCATGCTCCACACCAGTGCCTTTCTTCCCAGAGGGCTAAGCTCTTCACTCCTCAATACCCTTGATGGTGGGGCTGCCAGGGGCTTGTGATTGCAAAATGCCACTTGGAGGAATAATCTGTGGCACCAATTCTTTGCAGTACAGAAACAGAGGGAGGACATTAAACACATCTTACCCCAAAGTCATATCAATGCACAGCATGCTAGATAGTAAACATGCAGGCACTGCCCCCAGAGAAGGCAGACCCGACCCTTGTGTTGCTGTGCTCTGTTTGGGCTTTGCGCCTTTATGTGG
This sequence comes from Puntigrus tetrazona, assembly GCF_018831695.1. NCBI lineage: Eukaryota > Metazoa > Chordata > Actinopteri > Cypriniformes > Cyprinidae > Puntigrus > Puntigrus tetrazona. The sequence continues at coordinate 8,557,494 of NC_056709.1, forward strand.
GCTGCACCCAGAGTTTTAGAAACTTAGAGCAGTTCTCTGTCTGCATTGGGGGAGAGCAGAGGGGGAATGCTGTCTCTAAAACCCCTTGGAGTGACAGCTCATTCCACTCGGAAAGTTGCCTCCTCCCGGGTGTTGGCAAGCTGCATCTCTCTAGCAGACATCTGCAGAGCTGCAGGCTGGGAGACAACCAACACCTTTGCGAGGTTTTACAACCTTTGTGTGTGCAACCTGTGTCTTCACGTGTATTGGGTAACATCAGGTAATTGTGGGAGGCCAGCGGTTGTCAGCCTGCAGCGCCATTTCATAGGGATCAGTGCGCTTACTCCCAGCTGTTCCCAGAGTCCTCTGTTGCCTTGCACTTCAGACTGGCTAGAGTAGTTTGAGCTGCGCCTGTAATAAGGCAAACTTCACCCTGTTCTGACCTGGTATTTGTTCTTGTTCCAGCTTTCGCCAACTGTGTTCCACTTCTTGAAATTTCTGTTAGTCCATGTGACTCAGGCTATCGTGCTTTGCCCCCCAACGATTGCTTGGCACCCCTAGTGGGCTTGTTATTCCAGCCTACAGGGAGTTGGGATGGTTACGCATTCAACTTCATTTGTCCTGACACACTTGCCTGTGACATGATTCAGGTTGTGGTGTTTTTTCACGAGAACCACATTATGTCAGTCAATGACATAACTTGTGTAACCTTCGTTCCCTGAAGGAGGAAATAGAGATGTTTCGACCCCCTTGCTACAATCTTGTACTGAGCTGAATTGTCTGATTACGACTCCGCTCCTCAGCACAAATCTGAATAAGTTGCATGGGGGAGTGGTCTCAGCAAGCAGGGTTCACTCGCCAATTTTCATTGGTGTTTAGAGGTGTTTGGGTTCCCAAGCATTACCAGATTATATCAGTCAATGATATAACCTCTCTGTTCCCTCTTTCAGAGGCTTTCTGTGACCTGCTTTCTCCCTCATGTTGTTAATGTCATTTGTTTCAGTTGTGTTATAATAATTAGTCCCTCATTGGTCATCAGTTTCTGTCTGTGCAGTCTGTGTTTTTGTCTGTCCTTGAACGTCTTCCTGTGTCTCCTACATTCCCTGAGTGTCTGAAATATTAAAAACTGTGTGAAGAACTCCTTATTCTGTGCTCCTTTGTGAATTGGAAGACTCCTCTTAAACACCTCCAAGTAATTATTTTCATGAATAATTATTATTTCTTGCTAACTTAGTAACTAATAAGCTAACTTTATCATTTATAATGAATAGATTGTATGACATTTTATAGTTTTGAGAACAATATGAGTCATATCTGAAAAAGTCACCTCAGAATGACCAAATAATGATCTACTTCCTTAAAGTTTCCATCCTCAAATCTATTTAATATTTATTTGTTGTACCTCTTGATCTATGCTTGCCTATTCTAAACCAGAATATTATATTACCTTAATTATTTATATATATAAATAATGTGCTATTACACAATGTCTTTAATGTCATTGGGACTGTGGCTGAATTTAAATCCTGTTCCTCAATTCTGAGGGCCAATACAGAAAGAAACTCAGTGTTTCATATCCTCAAGACTGCCACGGAAAATGATCTCATCTGAACTTCAACACAAATGTCCTGAGGGCTGGATTTTATTTTGCAAACAGTTTTGACATAGTCCCTTTAAATGCCTTTGGTGATTTAGCAAAACACATCATAATAAAATTAAATCTTAAATATAAAAAAAAGTGCTCACCAGTTGGAGGGTTTATAGTGGTCTCATTACAAGTACTGGATTCTGTAGCCAGAGCTGCTGAAATATTAAGAGTTTACTATTCAACGTTGTTTGTAGAGAAGAAATCATCAGTATTGTTGTGTCATCTTTAAATCACTCACTTTTTGACTCTATTGTTGTAGTATTTATAGAGAAAGTTGATGTTGAATCTGTAAAAAAATGTTTTTACCATGTCAAAAATAATAATCACAAATATTAATAATCATAAATGAGATTAACTTACTTAATGTTCCCTTTGTTGTTTGTGGTGCCTGAGTTTTTACAGGAAAAAGATCTATAGAGGAAAAACATCTCCATTAAAAATATTGTGCAAACTGAAAATGTAACTATAACCCTAACATTACAAACCTGTTATGTTGAACTTGTCACTATATGATAGTTTGGATGGTGTGTTTTTTGAAGAATAACTGCAGCTCACTACTTTATTCTCGACTGATTTCAGATTATTTGAAAATTCATAATCCAAGACTATAAAAAGACACTGTGTTTTTCCAGACAGTACATGAGACTGTATCTTTTAAATTGTGGATATTCATCTAAACTCCAACACAAAAGTCCTGAGGGCTGGATTTTATTTTTCAAACAGTTTTGTCATAGTCTCTCTGAATGCTATTGGTGTTTTATAAAAATACATCATAAAAAATGTAATCTTAAATATAAAAAAGTGCTCACCAGTTGGAAGGTTTGTTGTGGTCTCAGAACAAGTACTGGATTCTGTAGCCAGAGCTGCTGAAACATTAAGAGTTTACTATTTAACATTGTTTGTAGAGAAGAAATCATCAGTATTGTTGTGTCATCTTTAGTTTTTTACCATGTTACAAAATAATCACAAATATTAATAATCATAAATGAGATTAACTTACTTAATGTTCCCTTTGTTGTTTGTGGTGACTGAATTTTTACAGGAAAAAGATCTATAGAGGAAAAACATCTCCATTAAAAACATTGTGCAAACTGAAAATGTAACTATAACCCTAACATTACAAACCTGTTATGTTGAACTTGTCACTATATGATAGTTTGGATGGTGTGTTTTTTGAAGAATAACTGCAGCTCACTACTTTATTCTCGAGTGACTTCAGATTATTTGAAAATTCATAATCCAAGACTGTAAAAAGACACTGTGTTTTTCCAGACAGTACATGAGACTGTATCTTTTTAAATTGTGGATATTCATCTCCAAGAGACAGAAAACAAATATAACCACCGTTATCTGATCCTGGTATTTCACAGAGAACTCTAAATTCACCATTTTCAGAATCAGACACAACTTTAATGTTTGGCCGCTCATCTGCAAACACACACAGTCATGTGATAGTAGAGCATTAGATTATGATCATGCTTAATAGAAGAGTTAATGATACTCGAGGCTTAACAATAAGATTTTACTGTAATACTTTACAGTGCAAAAAGAACACCTTACTCTGATTCAAATGAGACAGTGTTTCTCGTTCATCATGTCTCAGTGCTGTGCTTGAGTCTTTCTGAACTGAAGAGATAACAAAACATCAAAAATAAGTTGTAAATATAGGCTGCTGAACACAAGGACAATTCATTTTTCAGAAATAAACCTGTACAATATGACATTATAATTATTTTTTAAAAAGAAGACTGAACTAATGTGAACAAAAGTAACTTCTTTTGACCGTAAAAGAGAAGTGGTTTTCAACCAGGGACCTCTGCAAACTTCCAAAAAAGGCCAAAAGATTGCTTAAAATGGTTTAAATAACAATAATAATCGTAATTATAGTAATAATAATAATAATAATAATAATAATAACTAAATTCATGTGAACAAAATACAACCTTGAATTTTATCACAAAATTTAATTATTTCTGTTAAACTTGTTAAAAGCAAACAATATCATGTATAAACTTAAAATACCAAAGAAAATAGCCATTAATAGGGCTGAATATAGTGTTAGGCAATGGATGGCCTTCAAGTCAATGGTTAAGAAACCACTGGTTGATAAAAACAAGGCAGAGGTTCAGCGGAAATCCAAAAACTCTCTGGTGAAGTGGCATATGAGTTATTTCTGAAGACATGCATCTAATTCATGCCTGCGTTTAGAAGAAAACTACAACCCACACACAAAGTAATCCACATAAAAATTGCTAGATGTTTTGTATTTGTTATTTGGGCTTTAAATATTGACTGATCTTGTAAATGTTAGTAGTACCTAAAATAAGCACTTCTGACAAATAGTGGTACAAATATTAAAGACAAAAATAAAGCAGATGAAAATAAAATAAAAAAAATAGAATAAAAATAGAAATAGTTACTTGCCTTGAGGCTGAACCTCCAGAAAGAGTGTAAAGATGAGGGAGAGGAGCAGCACCATGTCACCCTGTCACTGAAAGAGTGATGAACTGACGTACACACACACACACACACACACACACACACACACACACACACACACACACACAGCACATCACTATACATGAGGAAGTAGGAAGCAATGAAAATAATCCTATGAACAAAATGGCATGATAAATATCTGAAACATTAACCACAATAATATAATTATAATGCTAAGAGAAGTTTTACATATACTTTTAATATTTAGGGGCTTATTTTCTTAAAAGTGTTTTTTTCTTATAGTTATTTGTCTGAAGAGGTCTTTCAAAGTCAGGGACACAACTGTGGTTGAGCTAAATCTGATATGCTTCTAAAGATAGCTTGCTGTTGTCTGCCTCTTCACTTACCCTACCTTTACTAGCTTTAACTGTTTGAACAGCTCTGTTTACTGAATTCGAAAAAAAAATGAAAGTACAAATTTTTTTTTTTAAATTACTAAAAATTAGTGTAATTCCATGTGAGCCAAGTCAAAAGATAGAGGGGATTTTTTGATTCTTTTGACTCCAATCAAGGACCAAGATAAATGTACTAGAAACATATACGCAGTGGCCAAAAGAAAGATGGAGGCTGTCGCATGCATCTTTATAAATTCCTGTTTTAGACATTAGAGGGCGAGAAAGCTTAACTATTTATATATTTTTTACAAAATTTTCAGTCCTGACCAGACCATTTTGTGTGTGTGTGTGTGTGTGTGTGTGTGTGTGTGTGTGTGTGTGTGTGTGTGTGTGTGTGTGTGTGCACTTAATATTTATCACGTTATGGGGACCAAATGTCCCTACAAGGATAGGAATACAATGACCTTATGATAGCATTTTTAGCTCCCCAGGAGGAAACAAGCTTATAATTTTTTTTGCAGATCTGAAAAATGTCAGTGGTTTCCTGTAAGGGGTAGGTTTAGGTGAAGGGTTGGTGTAGGACAGTGGTTCCCAACCTTTTCTTGTTTGAGGCACCCTTGGAAAGCCTTTCAAAAGTTCCCGGCACCCTTACAAGGAAATAGATATTTAAAATCTCCGTAGCTTTTTTATTATTATTTATTTATTTGTTTCATTTCGAGAGTTTGCATGCAACAACACCTTATACCTAGTCCTAGATGATATGAGAATACTGTTTACACTGATTCTGCCTTAATAAAAAAAATTTTGTTGAAATTTTGGCGGCACCCTCAAAAGATCTCACGGCACCCCTTAGTGCCGCGGCACACCGGTTGGGAACCACTGGTCTAGGACAACAAAACAACCAGTCTAAAGTATAAAAACCATTACACCTGTGGAGAGTCCCCATAAAACATGAAAACATAATGTGTGTATGTGTGACCTTTTAAATAATCCAATTTAAAATGTATTAATTGTGTCTTTTTTAATTATTTGTGAAATGTACTAGAAATTCTAGAGTGAAAACATTCAATATATTTTTCAGTGCACATGAAAACATTGTATCACACAAATAAGGAGAGGCCATAATTTTTATTCACATTTAACAAAAAATAAACAAAAACTGCATTCAGCAGAAACAGGTGCAAATAATCATACCCTATTAACAAAAAAAACATCTTAAAACAAACAAACAAAAAAGTACCAAATACAAAAGTATTGTTACATGCTGGATCCTCTACAGTATGGAAACTCTTGCTTAATGTTTAAATTATCTTTACACAAAAAAAAGAGGAATGGAAAAGAAGTTAAAACATTATGGCAGAAGATCTTAATTTTGTTTTCATCTTGATCAGATTTAAAAAAACAACAACAACAACAACTACTGAGCTTGAATATTTAACCCTATGCTGCACACATCTTTTTTTCATCTTGGTAATTTGTCAAATTCAGGTCTATGTATAACACCACCCACAATGTATCTGCAAAATCAACAAGGCAACAACTTCAACTTAAATATGTTACTTAGGGTTCAGTTTGTGCTCTCTTTAGTTTAATTTTTAGTGCAACTGAAGGACCCCATTTAGCCGTGTATATAAACATATTTCATGTTTAAACTTTAAACAAAATTTAAAAGTTATACAAGTTGGTTTGCCAAAAACATTTTATTGTCATTTTAGTAGAATCAAGAACAGCTCAGCTAATCAGCATCAAGGTAAGACATTCATAAACAAACATAAATTAATAAATGAAAACAAACAAAACAACTGAAACATAAAAATTATATGCAATGTTTGTCTTATCAAAATACTGACACTTCAACATACTGCACCTCAGAATATTCAAACCTCCCCGGATTCTCTGCTAGAAAAATCAAAAATTGTTTTAAATGTTTTGTTTTGCAAACAACTCGTATTTTGTTTCTTGAACTTACTGTTGAAGCAGCACAAGCAGATGCCCGTGAGTCCGGCCAGAACAATGACTCCACTGGCCATGATTAACCATATGCCTTAGAGTCACCAAGAAATCAGATTTTAGCGGTTTTAGAGAAATATAGTAGTAAAAAGGTATAGCCAAACAAGAATTTTACTAAAACCAACTCACTTGTTATGGTGTCTCTTGAGAGACTGAGGGTTTGTGAAGGCTGAGTAGTTTCTAGAACAGGAGTAAGATACAACAGCTCAGTGAAAATGTTCATTAAATGTCAGTATTGCAAGTCACATTTTAGTGTTTAGAATCGTCAGTTATCAAATACAAATATCAACATCAATTATCAAATACAAATACTGCGCATTTTCTCACTGATTTAGTTCATATATACTTACTGACTTTAATGCGAGACACTGCAGGTAAATAGGGTAAATAACTACTAGTTATTACCTCACTCACCTAGTTAATTGATTACACTGATAATTGCAAAAGTTTTTTGTATTACAAGTTCTCAAATATTAAGTTTAAATATGCAAATGAGACATTATTTAAATGAAGTATGTGCAAATTGGCATATGCATTTCTAAAACAAAAATATAATTACTGGATAAAGCCAGTTTCAAAATTCTTTTAAATTTTTTTGACATATTAGTGTCAAAAGTATTTACAGAGAGAATTTGAGGTATCTAATTTTGGCGCTCCATAATTCAGAAAACAGGCAGAAAACTATACATTTTGACAGTTTTTTGGGGAATAAAATGTTGCATATTGTTATCAAGCAAATTATATATGTACAAATCCCTCTGTAAAAAACTTCAGGATATAGACAGGAGTAAGTCTAGGAGAAAAGACTCCTAAAACCAGAGATTACGACCTTTAAATATATGGTTTTTAATTGAAATCTATTGATAAAAATGGAGAAAGTGCTATCAAAATAAACACTTAGTGTCTTTTGCATGTTTTCTTTCTACTATCCTTAAAATATTTTATGAAAAACCAAAAAACCCAAAATCTCAAATTTGACAGGTGCATGGAAAAACAGGGTTTTTGTATGCAGTGTTTCCCTGTCACGGATATGGATCTGGTTTGCTTGTTTCTGTAGTGCTAGAGTGAAGGAGTAGAAGAAAAACATTTGTGCTGCAGGAGATTCTTCAGCTGTGCACACCCTGGGATTGCAGATTATATGCTGCCGTCCTTCCCCTGAGCCATAAGCCAAAAGAGCAATTTTCTACAGTAGTTGATCTTTCGAGATGTCTTTCCGACCATGTACTTCTGACAAAGGCCACGATCATTGTCTCACTTGCCTGGGCCATAAACACGCTAAAACACGGGCCAGTCTCCACGGACTTCCCATCCTTCCCAGTGATGCCTCGTGGATCTTTGAAGAGATGGAGCCAGTCTGTCATGCAGCGGACCTAGCATCTCTTTTGGAGCTCCAAAAGAGGATAAGATGTTATCAGAGGAGAGGCTATCGTATTCTTCAGCTGATGAGAACACAGATGGAATCAGAGGTGGAGTTGCTGGCCATGCTCACCAGCTCTTCTAAGAGCAATGGGTTAGAGGTGAACTCCCCACTTTCTCTGAGCATTTGAGGTTGGATTAATGGTATCTGGATTCCTGACTCTCAGCCACGCTCCACCTCAGAGTCTTTCTTCCCAGAGGGCTCCTCAGTCCTCACTACCCTTGATGGTGGGGCAGCCAGGGGCTTGTGGCCCCAAAATACCACCACTTGGAAGAATCAACTGTGGCTCCCGTTCAAAACCTGTAAGATGTCATCAGCTCTTGCTGCCAAAGCTTCCAGTGCTACAAGAGTAGTTCTGACCAGAGGTTAATGCAGGAACTATGCACAGTGACTGATTGTGCTCTCTGAGCAACGAAGGTCACGACACAGCCTCTCAGTCAGGTGATGTTGTCTATGGTGATCTAGGAGCACCATCTCTGGCTGAACCTGGTGCAAATGAGTGATGCTGACAATGTCTGCTTTCTTGATGTACCCATCTCCCAGGTTAGTCTCTTCAACAACACTGTCGAGGATCTTGCCAAGCACTTCTTGGGAGTACAGAAACAGACAGAGGACATTAAACACATCTTACCCCAACGTGATATCAATGCTAGGTGGTAAACCTGCAGGCACTGCCCCCAGAGGAGACAGAACAGACCCTTGAGTTTTAGAAACTAAGAGCAGCTCTTTGTCTGCATTGGGGGAGAGCAGAAGGGGAATGCGGTCTCCAAACAGAGGTTGGCCCATTGGGTGGTGGAGGTCATCACCTTGGCATACCAGTCTCAAGGTGAGCGGTGCCCCCTAGGGGTGACAGCTCATTCCATTTGGAAAGTTGCCTCATCCTGGGTGTTGGCAAGCAGCATCTCTCTAGCAGATAGCTGCAGGCTGGGTGACACCCAACACCTTCGCAAAGTTTTATAACCTTTGTGTGTGGAACCTGTGTCCTCCTGTGTATTGGGTAACATCAGGTAATTGCAAGCGGGATCCATCAGAATCAGTGCGCTTTCTACCAGCTGTTCCCAGAGTCCTCTGTTGCCTCACACTTCAGAGTAGTCTGAGTAGTTTGCGTCTGTAATCTGATCTGTTCCTGGCATCTGTTCTTGTTTCACGGTTTTTGCCAACTGTGTTCACCTTCTTGAAAATTCTGTTTAGTCCATGTGATTCAGGCTATCCCCAACAATTGCTTGGCACCCCTAGTGGGCTTGTTATTCCAGCCTACAGGGAGTTGGGATGGCTACGCATTGAGCTTCATTTGTCCTGACACACTTGCCTGGCAGCATTTGTACCTCAATTGCGTAACATGGTACAAGGTTGTGGTGTTTTCCACAGGGACCACATTACATCAATCAATGAAGTAACTTGTGTAACCCTCGTTCCCTGAAGGAGGGAATGGAGATGTTACGACTCCCTTGCCACAATCGTGAACTGAGCTGAATTGTCAGATTTATTGCTTGCACGTCGCCATCATATATACCTGTACGTATGGGGGAGTGGTCTAGGCAAGCAAGTTTCACTCGTCAATTTTCATTGCCCTTTTCTCTAAGGTTTAGAAGTGATTGGGTTCCCTCATGTTGTCATTTGGTTCAGTTGTGTTATAATAATTAGACCCTCTTTGATCTGTGTGTTTAAGTTTCAGTCTGTGCAGTCTGTGTTTTTGTCTGTCCTTGAACGTCTTCCTGTGTCTCTTACATTCCCTGAGTGTCTGAAATATTAAAGACTGTGTGAAGAACTCCTTATTCTGTGCTCCTTTGTGAATTGGAACACTCCTCTTAAACACCTCCAAGTAATTATTTTCATGAATAATAATACATATTTATTGCTAACTTATTAGCTAATAAGCTAACTTTATAACTTATAATAAACAGATTGTGTGACATTTCATAATTTTGAGAACAACATGAGTCATATCTGAAAAATAATGACTCAATGATCTACTTCTTTAAAGTTTGCATCCTCAAATATATTTAATATTTATTTGGTGTAATATTTATATGTTTACCTATTCTAAACCAGAATATTTTATTTATATAAAATTCTGAGGGCCAATACAGAAAGAAACTCAGGTGTTTCATATCCTCAAGACTGCCACGGAAAAACATCTCATCTGAACTTCAACACAAATGTCCTGAGGGCTGGATTTTATTTTTCAAACAGTTTTTTCATAGCCCCTTTTAATGGTATTGGTGTTTTATAAAAATACATCATAAAAAAAATTAATTTTAAATATAAAAAAGTGCTCACCAGTTGGAAGGTTTGTTGTGGTCTCAGAACAAGTACTGGATTCTGTAGCCAGAGCTGCTGAAACATTAAGAGTTTACTATTTAACATTGTTTGTAGAGAAGAAATCATCAGTATTGTTGTGTCATCTTTAGTTTTTTACCATGTTACAAAATAATCACAAATATTAATAATCATAAATAAGATTAACTTACTTAATGTTCCCTTTGTTGTTTGTGGTGACTGAATTTTCACAGGATAAAAATCTATAGAGGAAAACATCTCCATTAAAAACATTGTGCAAACTGGAAATGTAACTAAAACATTTATAACATTACAAACCTGTTATGCCGAACTTTTCACTATATGATAGTTTGGATGATGTGTTTTTTGAAGAATAACTGCAGCTCACTACTTTATTCTCGAGTGACTTCAGATTATTTGAAAATTCATAATCCAAGACTGTAAAAAGACACTGTGTTTTTCCAGACAGTACATGAGACTGTATCTTTTTAAATTGTGGATATTCATCTCCAAGAGACAGAAAACAAATATAACCACCGTTATCTGATCCTGGTATTTCACAGAGAACTCTAAATTCACCATTTTCAGAATCAGACACAACTTTAATGTTTGGCCGCTCATCTGCAAACACACACAGTCATGTGATAGTAGAGCATTAGATTATGATCATGCTTAATAGAAGAGTTAATGATACTCGAGGCCTAACAATAAGATTTTACTGTAATACTTTACAGTGCAAAAAGAACACCTTACTCTGATTCAAATGAGACAGTGTTTCTCGTTCATCATGTCTCAGTGCTGTGCTTGAGTCTTTCTGAACTGAAGAGATAACAAAACATCAAAAATAAGTTGTAAATATAGGCTGCTGAACACAAGGACAATTCATTTTTCAGAAATAAACCTGTAAAATATGACATTAAAATTATTTTTTAAAAAGAAGACTGAACTAATGTGAACAAAAGTAACTTCTTTTGACCGTAAAAGAGAAGTGGTTTTCAACCAGGGACCTCTGCAAACTTCCAAAAAAGGTCAAAAGATTCTTTAAAATTGTTTAAATAACAATAATAATGAATTCATGTAATAAAACACTTTAAAATCAAGAGGTGTTAATGAATAATAAACAAAATACAACCTTAAATTTTATCACAAAATTTAATTATTTCTGTTGTTAAAAGCAAACAATATCATGTATAAACTTAAAATACCAAAGAAAATAGCCATTAATAGGGCTCTTGAATATAGTGTTAGGCAATGGATGGCTTTCAAGTCAATGGTTAAGAAACCACTGGTTGATAAAAACAAGGCAGAGGTTCAGCGGAAATCCAAAAACTCTCTGGTGAAGTGGCATATGAGTTATTTCTGAAGACATGCATCTAATTCATGCCTGCGTTTAGAAGAAAACTACAACCCACACACAAAGTAATCCACATAAAAATTGCTAGATGTTTTGTATTTGTTATTTGGGCTTTAAATATTGACTGATCTTGTAAATGTTAGTAGAGCCTAAAATAAGCACTTCTGACAAATAGTGGTACAAATATTAAAGACAAAAATGTTTACTATTTTAAGGCAGATGAAAATAAAATAAAAAAATAGAATAAAAATAGAAATAGTTACTTGCCTTGAGGCTGAACCTCCAGAAAGAGTGTAAAGATGAGGGAAAGGAGCAGCACCATGTCACCCTGTCACTGAAAGAGTGATGAACTGACGTACACACACACACACACACACACACACACACACACACACACACACACACACACAGAGCACATCACTATACATGAGGAAGTAGGAAGCAATGAAAATAATCCTATGAACAAAATGGCATGATATATATCTGAAACATTAACCACAATAATATACTTATAATGCTAAGAGAAGTTTTACATATACTTTTAATATTTAGGGGCTTATTTTCTAAAAGTGTTTTTTTCTTATAGTTATTTGTCTGAAGTGTTGAGGTCTTTCAAAGTCAGGGACACAACTGTGGTTGAGCTAAATCTGATATGCTTCTAAAGATAGCTTGCTGTTGTCTGCCTCTTCACTTACCCTACCTTTACTAGCTTTAACTGTTTGAACAGCTCTGTTTACTGAATTCGAAAAAAAAATGAAAGTACAATTTTTTTTTTTTTTTAAATTACTAAAAATTAGTGTAATTTCATGTGAGCCAAGTCAAAAGATAGAGGGGATTTTTTGATTCTTTTGACTCCAATCAAGGACCAAGATAAATGTACTAGAAACATATACGCAGTGGCCAAAAGAAAGATGGAGGCTGTCGCATGCATCTTTATAAATTCCTGTTTTAGACATTAGAGGGCGAGAAAGCTTAACTATTTATATATTTTTTACAAAATTTTCAGTCCTGACCAGACCATTTTGTTTGTGTGTGTGTGTGTGTGTGTGTGTGTGTGTGTGTGTGTGTGTGTGTGTGTGTGTGTGTGTGTGTGTGTGTGTGTGTGTGTGTGTGTGTGTGCGTGTGTGTGTGCGGTGTGTGTGTGTGTGTGTGTGTGTGTGTGTGTGTGTGTGTGCACTTAATATTTATCACGTTATGGGGACCAAATGTCCCTACAAGGATAGAAATACAATGACCTTGTGATAGCATTTTTAGCTCCCCAGGAGAAAACAAGCTTATAATTTTTTTTGCAGATCTGAAAATTGTCAGTGGTTTCCTGTAAGGGGTAGGTTTAGGTGAAGGGTTGGTGTAGGACAACAACACAACCAGTCTGTACAGTATAAAAACCATTACACCTGTGGAGAGTCCCCATAAAACATGAAAACATAATGTGTGTATGTGTGACCTTTTAAATAATCCAATTTAAAATGTATTAATTGTGTCTAGAAATTCTAGAGTGAAAACATTCAATATATTTTTCAGTGCACATGAAAACATTGTATCACACAAATAAGGAGAGGCCATAATTTTTATTCACATTTAACAAAAAATAAACAAAAACTGCATTCAGCAGAAACAGGTGCAAATAATCATACCCTATTAACAAAAAAAAAATCTTAAAACAAACAAACAAAAAAGTACCAAATACAACAGTATTGTTACATGCTGGATCCTCTACAGTATGGAAACACTTGCTTAATGTTTAAATTATCTTTACACAAAAAAAAGAGGAATGGAAAAGAAGTTAAAACATTATGGCAGAAGATCTTAATTTTGTTTTCATCTTGATCATATTTTTAAAAAAACAACAACAACAACAACAACTGAGCTTGAATATTTAACCCTATGCTGCACACATCTTTTTTTCATCTTGGTAATTTGTCAAATTCAGGTCAATGTATAACACCATCCACAATGTATCTGCAAAATCAACAAGGCAACAACTTCAACTTAAATATGTTACTTAGGGTTCAGTTTGTGCTCTCTTTAGTTTAATTTTAGTGCAACTGAAGGACCCCCATTTAGCCGTGTATATAAACATATTTCATGTTTAAACTTTAAACAAAATTTAAAAGTTATACAAGTTGGTTTGCCAAAAACATTTTATTGTCATTTTAGTAGAATCAAGAACAGCTCAGCTAATCAGCATCAAGGTAAGACATTCATAAACAAACATAAATTAATAAATGAAAACAAACAAAACAACTGAAACATAAAAATTATATGCAATGTTTGTCTTATCAAAATACTCACACTTCAACATACTGCACCTCAGAATATTCAAACCTCCCCGGATTCTCTGCTAGAAAAATCAAAAATTGTTTAAAATGTTTTGTTTTGCAAACAACTCGTATTTTGTTTCTTGAACTTACTGTTGAAGCAGCACAAGCAGATGCCCGTGAGTCCGGCCAGAACAATGACTCCACTGGCCATGATTAACCATATGCCTTAGAGTCACCAAGAAATCAGATTTCAGCGGTTTTATAGAAATAGTAGTAAAAAGGTATAGCAAAACAAGAATTTTACTAAAACCAACTCACTTGTTATGGTGTCTCTTGAGAGACTGAGGGTTTGTGAAGGCTGAGTAGTTTCTAGAACAGGAGTAAGATACAACAGCTCAGTGAAAATGTTCATTAAATGTCAGTATTGCAAGTCAAATTTTAGTGTTTAGAATCATCAGTTATCAAATACAAATATCAACATCAATTATCAAATACAAATACTGCGCATTTTCTCACTGATTTAGTTCATATATACTTATTGACTTTAATGCGAGACACTGCAGGTAAATAACTAATAGTTATCACCTCACTTACCTAGTTAATTGATTACACTGATAATTGCAAAAGTTTTTTGTATTACAAGTTCTCAAATATTGAGTTTAAATATGCAAATGAGACATTATTTAAATGAAGTATGTGCAAATTGGCATATGCATTTCTAAAACAAAAATATAATTACTGGATAAAGCCAGTTTCAAAATTCTTTTAAATGTTTTTGACATATTAGTGTCAAAAGTTTTTATAGAGAGAATTTGAGGCATCTAATTTTGGCGCTCCATAATTCAGAAAACAGGCAGAGAACGATACATTTTGACAGTTTTTTGGGGGAATAAAATGTTGCATATTGTTATCAAGCAAATTATATATGAACAAATCCCTCTGTAAAAAACTTCAGGATATAGACAGGAGTAAGTCTAGGAGAAAAGACTCCTAAAACCAGAGATTACGACCTTTAAAAATATGTTTTTTAATTGAAATCTATTGATAAAAATGGAGAAAGTGCTATCAAAATAAACACTTAGTGTATTTTGCCAATTTTCATTTCTACTATCCTTAAAATATTTTATGAAAAACCAAAAAACCCAAAATCTCAAATTTAACAGTGTTACGTGTTTGTTGTTAAACGGGGATGCAGTAACATTTAAGTGAGATGCAACGGCTGCTAAGAACTGCAATAAAGAATGTCCGTGAGGCAAACGTAGATGTTGAAATCAATCTGCTTTTATTTAACAGTTTTTTTTTAACAAGAGATAGATTCCTAACCTAAAAAGAGAAGAGAAAAGAATGAGTGACGCCAAATCAAAGGAAATATAAAAAAACAAAACGATCCTAATAACTAAGGCCCCAACCCAACTAATCTAACTAACAAAAAAAGAATGTAGAAACAAAACCGATATCTTCAGCGTATCCGAAAGTGGTAGGTCCGGCCTGATTGGTTGCCCAAACTCAGTCGTCACCCAATAGGGAAACCTAAATATGGGAAAAAAAGTAGAGGGCGAGAGACAACAACAAAATACAAAAGCAAACATACGAGGGACGTAACAAACAGGTGCATGAAAAACAGGGTTTTTGTATGCAGTGTTTCCCTGTCAGGGATATGGACCTGGTTTCCTTGTTTCTGTAGTGTTTTCCCAGTGCTAGAGTGAAGGAGTAGAAGAAAAACATTTGTGCTGCAGGAGATTCTTCAGCTGTGTGCACCCTAGGATTGCAGATTATATGCTGCCGTCCTTCCCCTGAGCCATAAGCTAAAAGACCAATTTTCTACAGCTGAACAGTAGTTGATCTTTCGAGATGTCTTTCCGACCATGTACTTCTGACAAAGGCCACGATCATTGTCTCACTTTCCTGGGCCATAAACATGCTAAAACACGGGCCAGTCTCCACGGACTTCCCATCCTTCCCAGTGATGCCTCGTGGAGCTTTGAAGAGATGGAGCCAGTCTGTCACGCAGCGGACCTAGCATCTCTTTTGGAGCTCCAAAAGAGGATAAGATGTCTATCAAAGGAGAGGCTATCGTATTCTTCAGCTGATGAGAACACAGATGGAATCAGAGGCGGAGTTGGTGGCCATGCTCACCAGCTCTTCTAAGAGCAATGGGTTAGAGGTGAACTCCCCACTTTCTCTGAGCACTCGAGGTTGGATGAATGGTATCTGGATTCCTGACTCTCAGCCACGCTCCACCTCAGAGTCTTTCTTCCCAGAGGGCTCCTCAGTCCTCACTACCCTTGATGGTGGGGCAACCAGGGGCTTGTGGCCTCAAAATACCACCATTTGGAAGAATCAACTGTGGCTACCGTCCAAACCTGTAAGATGTCATCAGCTCTTGCTGCCAAAGCTTCCAGTGCTACAAGAGTAGTTCTGACCAGAGGTTAATGCAGGAACTATGCACAGTGACTGATTTTGCTCTCTGAGCAACAAAGGTCACGACACAGCCTCTCAGTCAGGTGATGTCGTCTATGGTGATCTAGGAGCACCATCTCTGGCTGAACCTGGTGCAAATGAGTGATGCTGACAATGTCTGCTTTCTTGATGTACCCATTTCCCAGGTTAGTCTCTTCAGCAACACTGTCGAGGATCTTGCCAAACACTTCTTGGGAGTACAGAAACAGACAGAGGACTTTAAACACATCTTACCCCAACGTGATATCAATGCTAGGTGGTAAACCTGCAGGCGCTGCCCCCAGAGGAGACAGAACAGACCCTTGTGTTGCTGTGTCCTGTTAGGGCTTTGCGCCTTTACATGGACTGCACCCGGAGTTTTAGAAACTAAGAGCAGCTCTTTGTCTGCATTGGGGGAGAGCAGAAGGGGAATGCGGTCTCCAAACAGAGGTTGGCCCATTGGGTGGTGGAGGTCATCACCTTGGCATACCAGTCTCAAGGTGAGCGGTGCCCCCTAGAGGTGACAGCTCATTCCATTTGGAAAGTTGCCTCATCCTGGGTGTTGGCAAGAAGCATCTCTCTAACAGATATCTGCAGAGCTGCAGGCTGGGTGACACCCAACACCTTCGCAAAGTTTTATAACCTTTGTGTGTGGAACCTGTGTCCTCCTGTGTATAACATCAGGTAATTGCAAGCGGGATCCATCAGAATCAGTGCGCTTTCTACCAGCTGTTCCCAGAGTCCTCTGTTGCCTCACACTTCAGAGTAGTCTGAGTAGTTTGCGTCTGTAATCTGTTCTGTTCCTGGCATCTGTTCTTGTTTCACGGTTTTTGCCAACTGTGTTCACGTTCTTGAAAATTCTGTTTAGTCCATGTGATTCAGGCTATCCCCAAAGATTGCTTGGCACCCCTAGTGAGCTTGTTATTCCAGCCTACAGGGAGTTGGGATGGTTACGCATTGAGCTTCATTTGTCCTGACACACTTGCCTGTCAGTATTTGTACATCAATTGCGTAACATGGTACAAGGTTGTGGTGTTTTCCACAGGGACTACATTACATCAGTCAATGAAGTAACTTGTGTAACCCTCGTTCCCTGAAGGAGGGAATGGAGATGTTACGACTCCCTTGACACAATCATGAACTGAGCTGAATTGTCAGATTCATTGCTTGCACGTCGCCATCATATATACCTGTACGTATGGGGGAGTGGTCTAGGCAAGCAAGTTTCACTCATCAATTTTCATTGCCCTTTTCTCTAAGGTTTAGAAGTGATTGGGTTCCCTCATGTTGTTAATGTCATTTGGTTCAGTTGTGTCTTATAATAATTAGACCCTTGTTGGTCTGTGTGTTTAAGTTTCAGTCTGTGCAGTCTGTGTTTTTGTCTGTCCTTAAACGTCTTTCTGTGTCTCCTACATTCCCTGAGTGTCTGAAATATTAAAGACTGTGTGAAGAACTCCTCATTCTGTGCTCCTTTGTGAATTGGAAGACTCCTCTTAAACACCTCCAAGTAATTATTTTCATGAATAATAATACATATTTTTTGCTAACTTATTAACTAATAAGCTAACTTTATAACTTATAATAAACAGATTGTGTGACATTTCATAATTTTGAGAACAACATGAGTCATATCTGAAAAATGATGACTAAATAATGATCTACTTTAAAAAGTTTGCATCCTCAAATATATTTAATATTTATTTGTTGTGTATATATATATATATATATATATATATATATATATATATATATATATATATATATATATATATATATATATATATATATATATATATATATAGCTGTTCCTCAATTCTGAGGGCCAATACAGAAAGAAACTCAGGTGTTTCATATCCTCATATCCCCGAAAATGATCTCATCTGAACTTCAACACAAATGTCCTGAGGGCTGGATTTTATTTTGCAAACAGTTTTGTCATAGTCCCTTTAAATGCCTTTGGTGATTTAGCAGAACACATCATAATAAAATTAAATCTTAAATATAAAAAGGTGCTCACCAGTTGGAGGGTTTATTGTGGTCTCATTACTGGATTCTGTAGCCAGAGCTGCTGAAATATTAAGCGTTTACTATTCAAAGTTGTTTGTAGAGAAGAAATTATCAGTATTGTTGTGTCATCTTCTCATCACTCACTTTTTGACTCTATTGTTGTAGTATTTATAGAGAAAGTTGATGTTGAATCTGTAAAAAAAAAGTTTTTAACATGTCAAAAATAACCAGCACAAATATTAATAATCATAAATGAGATTTACTTAATGTTCCCTTTGTTGTTTGTGGTGCCTGAGTTTTTACAGGAAAAAGATCTATAGAGGAAAAACATCTCCATTAAAAATATTGTGCAAACTGAAAATTCTGCCAGACATGTCCGAACTGCCAACCTCAAGAACTCCTCCTCCCAGTCTGCTGATTCCCCTACCCATCATCGAAGTGCCCTTTGAGCGCATCAGGATGGACCTAGTGGGGTTGCTGCTGAAGTCTGCTTGGGGGCATGAACACATCCTGGTGATCGTCGACTATGCCACCCGGTATCCAAAAGCAGTTCCTCTCCACACCACCACCGCGAAGAGCATCGCAAAGGAGCTGGTTCTGTTCAGCCAAGTCAGCATCCCAAAAGAGATCTTGACTGACCAGGGCACCCCATTCATGTCCCGGCCAATGGCTGACCTCTGCCAGCTGCTGCAGGTGAAACAGTCGCACACCATTGTCTACCACCCTCAGACTGACAGGCTTGTGGAGCGCATCAACCAGCTGTTGGACCATCTAGGAGGGCCCAGTAAATCACCAGCCTTGACCTGACCTAAGGTTACTGGCAAGTACCACTGTCTGAATCTGCAAAAGCTAAAACTGCCTTTTCCTCTTCTAGTGGCCACTGGCAAGACATTCCAACGAATGATGGACATCATACTATGACCCAACCAAGCCTACGCAGCTGCCTATCTGGACGACATAGTGATCCACTCAGAGGCATGGGATGAACATCTGGACCGGTTATGGAGGGTGCTTTCAGAACTCCGGAAGGCAGGGCTCACCGCCAATCCCAGCAAATGTCATCTCGCTCTCTCTGAGGCGAAGAACCTGGGTTTCAAGATCGGGAGGGGCCTCATTCAGCTCCAGGAGAAGAAGGTGGAAGCAATCAGGATGGCTTCCAGGCCCCTCACCAAAACCTAGGTACGTGCGTTCTTGGGGTTGGTGGGATATTATCACTGTTTTATCCCCAACTTCTCCTCTTTAGCTGCCTCCCTGACAGATCTGACAACCGGGCAACCGGAGAAAGTGGAGTGGACACCAGCAGCGGAGGAAGCCTTCCAAAAGGTGAAGACAGTCCTGACCTGAGCCCCCGACCTCAACTGCCCCTTCCTGGTGCAAATAGATGCCTCCGATACGGGACTAGGAGCCGTTCTGTCACAAGTCCAGGACGGCGAGGAGCATCCGGTATTATACATCATCCGAAAGCTGACCCGGGCAGAGAGAAACTATGCAGCGGTGGAAAAGGAGGCCCATGACGAGCGTCCCAATTAATCATCAGCGTCACCCTGGAAACAAACGAGGGGCACCTGACCGCACCCCTCACAGGCTAATCTGTCACACCTGGAAGACATCAAGGACTGGCTTTATAAGCAGGGCGAAGAAGCCACAATCTGAGAAACTGAAAATTATATGCAATGGTTGTCTTATCAAAATATCCAACATACTACACCTCAGAATATCAGAATAACCTCCCCGGATTCTCTGCTAGAAAAATCAAAAATTGTTTAAAATGTTTTGTTTTGCAAACAACTCGTATTTTGTTTCTTGAACTTACTGTTGAAGCAGCACAAGCAGATGCCCGTGAGTCCGGCCAGAACAATGACTCCACTGGCCATGATTAACCATATGCCTTAGAGTCACCAAGAAATCAGATTTTAGCGGTTTTAGAGAAATATAGTAGTAAAAAGGTATAGCAAAACAAGAATTTTACTAAAACCAACTCACTTTTTATGGTGTCTTTTGAGAGAGCACCTGAAAGAGCACAAGTGATCATGGCAAGGTCTGTCTTAGTGTAAACAGCATTTCTATCTCTAGGTTATGAATAATTATTAAGCTATTTTTTATTAATACAAACATATGGATAAATAAGTAAACAGTGTTTGGCCTATCGTGAAATATTATCTATATATCTATAATATATTATGTAGTTATAATTCCTGTTATTAATATTATATTAACTCTATAGAGTAACTTTACAACTTGTTAATGTATAATAAACAAAGCAGAATCTCAAATTGTATCAAAAATTAAGCAAATAATTTCTGTTAAACATGCAATATCATGTTCAAACTAGCCAATAGGGCTTTTGAATATCGAGTTGGACAATAGGTGGCCTTCAAGTCAAAGATTGAGAACCACAGGTTGATAAGAACAAGAAAAGTTGAGCCAGCTTATAATTTGAAGGCAACCAGCTTTAGCAGATGTTTGCATTTTTTTGTTAGTTTGTTTTTTACATTTCTGACAAATAATTTTACAATAAGACAAAAATGTGTCTACTATTCTAAAGCAGATATGAGATAAAAAATTTATTTAACCTCCAGAAAGACACACACACACACACACACACTAGTGGTCCTTTTAGTTATGAATGTCTTACCTTGATGCTGATTGGCTAAGCTTTATTCTGCTAAAAATGACAAGTTTTTAGCAAATTGTATTTTTAAAATTCATCATATTTAAACCTCCCCAGATTCTTTGCTATAAGCTAGAATGCCTCTATGTTTGTTTGTATTGCTTTTTGTTTAGTTTTTTTTGCTAATTTTCATTAAGCTGAATTTTCACAGGAAAAAAAAGAGAAATGGATTAAAAAACAGTTAATATAAAAAGTGAATATTACTAACATTACAAAGCTGTTAGGTTGAACTTGTCACTGAACGATTGTTTAAATGATGCAGTTTTTTGAGAATCCGATTCTTATTCTGGCTGTACATTTACTATTTTATAAATATCTGTAGTAACTTAAATCAGCAGTTGTGAAAGTTAAAGATAAAATGATCATACTGTCCTAAAGCAGAGGAGAGCAGACACTTGATACGAGATACAATTTTATTTCACATTTTCAAATGCCATTATACCCTGAGGTCCGGAAGATGTGGAAGAGTATAAAAATGAAGGGAACGAGCAGCACCATGTCAGTGACAGATAAAAAAGAGCTATGAACTGATGTACACACACACATCCCACATCAAAACACACATGAGGAATGAAATTGAACATAAAATTAAACATATGACACAGAAATATAATGACCAGCAAATGGTGCTAAAAGGAAGTTAGAATATAATTTTCAAGTCAATTTATAAAGGACACCATTATGGTTGAGCAAAAACAATACAACTCTTATTTAATAACTATTTAAACCTAGATTTAAGTCTGTTTTAGTCATTTAAAAAAACTTTAAACTATTTAAAATAAATAATAATAATAAATATAAAATAAAACAAAATTATTTCTTATAGTACATCCATTTAAAATAATGTTTTTGAATGAAGTCTCTCTTGCTCACTAGGTTTGCATTTATTTGTTAACAAATACAACATTGTGAAATATTATTCCAATTTAATATACTTTATTCCTGTGATGGCAAAGCTGAATTTTTTAATCCTGTCTGTTTGCAGTGAGATAAAATGAGGTGCTTTAAATAATGAACATCGGGTAATAATATTCACACAAAGCAACGGGATAAAATATGATCATCAATACAAGGGCCATCCACAATAACACAGTATAACAATTGTTAGGTGATTATTATTGCTTAAAGGTTTGCATATTAATGCTGTGACCCTACTGTATGTGTAAAACTAGTAAGCCGAAACCAGACAGATCTTCATGACACACTTTTAAAAGGTTAAGATAATGACATTACGTAGCAGAAGTTACAATAACATTTACAATAAAAGGCATTCGCTATATAAAGGATTAAATCTAGTTTAAAGTTCTGATTGATTATCTCTGACCTGCAATAAAACAGTAGCAGGCAGAGTTTGATTCTTTCAGCGGAGCTTCAGCTGACTGTAAACACTCCTGCTGTCGCTGGTACCTAGTGGTTGTGAAGGGGGTTGTGTGAAGTTCAGGGTTGAATAAATCACTACATCTTCTTCTGCAGGCTGAATAACAAAGAGTGATCTATTAAACAGCGGGAAATATTAAAACGATCCGATAAGCTGCGCTAAGAAATGTGATAAAACTTACTGTGTCTGAACTGGCCGTTGGTAAAGAACGTTCTGTAATGCAGACCGATATGTCAGCAAACCTTGAACTTCTTATGTTTAGAGTAAGAAATGGGTTAAATGTGTGTATTAAAAACGTACCATGTTTTTTGCTGTTGAATTCAATCCAAATCCTAATAGATTTCACAAATACAATTTGTGCACGTTTTAAATCTTTATTTTTTTTTTTTAACGGTTCATTTTCAAAGAGCATTCACCCCTAAACTTAAATGAGCTGAAAATGAAATCACATTCAGCCCGTTCAAGTTGTAAATTGTTTCTGCAGAAATCCCTTCTTCACAAATAGATCCTCTGTACTGAACGACAATGAGAATCCAAACAGCTGATAAAAACAATACTCTGTATGTAATCAGATACATCCTTACCTCTCTGCCTTTGACTTTCCTGCAATGAAAGAAACATCGAACTGTCAAGCTGAACATATATGTTTAATTAGATTCTTAAAACTATAAACCATGCAGAAGACATATCAGTTTCTTTACACGTACGTGTACATCCGTACAAACAGATGCTCACAAGTACAGTCAGTAAAATTCCTGCACCGCTTGCGACCGCAGCAATGGAGAAAAACATTTCTGTGTGAGACAGAGATATCAAAGATTAACAAGAAATGCATGGTTTCATTAAAGTGTATATTTAATATTCAGTGCCATCTGGTATCCAATGCACTGAATAACTGCATCCTCTGAGCAAACTTACTTGTATTCGAGTACTTTTTGAAGTCAGTGCCTTCAGTAAGGAAAAAAGTGCCTTCAGTAAAGAAAAATCTGCCAATCAGCATATATTCATTATATTTGGCATGTTTATTAATCTTGTTGTGGATGAACACATTCACACCTGATTAACAGATGAATTGATTAACTTATTAAGCTTCGATGTGAATTGAGAATTTTTAAGACCGCATGTGTAGAAAATGTACATTTATAGTATTTACCTGATGCATGTTCTGTAGCATCAGTGAGCGTAGTCGATTCAAAGGGTGCTGGGGATTTGGAAATAAATCAATCAAATGTTTTTTTGGCCACAGCAATGGTATAAATCAGAGGAGATAACCTGAGCACTCGCCATTTGCATAATCTGTTAAACTATGACTGTTGACATATCTTTAGTGACAAAATCAAATAAAGCCAAATGATCAAAATTCTATAATCATGAGAAGGAATGAAGCACTTACTGGTTATTGAATCTGTTACGATTTCAGCACTGGATGTTACAGCCAAACCTACTGAACTCACAGAACAAGAGTTGTACATACACAGAAGTGTTAAACCTATTATTAATGGGCAAGTAACTGTTAAACTGATGATTATAAAACAGATGCATTAATATGACCTACAGTATAGGTACAAAATGAAATAGAACTATGTTGGTTGAGAGGATATAGGCTTATTTAGTAATAACAATCAATCAAGGCGACTCACGTGCTGTGTTCGATGTTGGCTCAGTGGATGAATTTCCTGAAATTAATGTTTACATGATTGTAAAACTGCAATGATCAGATTAGAGTGCTAAATACTGCTTATAGATAGCCTGGGATTACACAAGATTTATATTTTAAAGAAAGCATCCTTGGTAACCTTGGTTCCCTGAAAGAAGTGAACGAGACACTGTGTCATACACAGATACAGGCAGGGATAACAGAAAGAACGCTCAGTAAGGCAGGGTCAACTGGCAATACTTTGCGGTGAACACCTGGAGGGCCTCTGCTTATAAAGCCCTCAAACAGGAAGTGGGCGCAGAGGAAGCCAAAGGGGTTGAAGCATAACAATAATAATCTGCAGGATTTGATGTGATATGAGTTGATCGATTAAATCACCATCGGTAGAGCCATTTATGATAATGCATGGATGAAAAACATTTCTGATGAAAAACGTGGACGGCATCAAAGAGGCAAAAGTTACGGACTGCAGCTTTAAATGATTATTTAGCTACTGGTCTATTGTAGTTTTGAGTCTATCTATATAAAAGCTTGCATAATTATACTTCAGCAGATATACAAATTTAGATTTTTTCTTCTGTCTTGACGATTCTTTAAGGGTGACATCAGTGAAATCCTATTAGCTGTTTCAAAAGGAGATGCGACGACCTCCCCTGTGCCCCGCACCAAATTATCATTTTAATTGGAAATGCATCAGTGCAAGAAAATAAAACTCACTTCAAGCAAATGAAATGCTTCCTATTATTTTTTTTACTTGACAAGAATATTACTTAATCCCAATCTGGGATTCCATGATGATTCCAACCTTGAATGGTTTCATTGGGGGTCGTAGTAGTTGGGCTGCCCTCTGTGGTTGGGGGCAAAGATGACGTGGTGGCCAAACCTTACAAGAAACAACGTGTGAAAAGCATTAACCATCTTATCTGTCAATTAAAAACAAGTTAGCGATTGAACACCTTACCTCTGACCCTAACTGAGACTCTGTCGGAATGAGGTGATGTTTCATTTTTTCCTATGCTGTAGTAGCAGGATATGTTAACATGTGAACTCTCCTGATCTCGTGACCATGAGATCAGTTCGGCACCGGTAAGGGAAAGCTTACATGATGTAACCGGTTGTATAAATTGCTCCTGTCCTACAGGGTAAAACATGCACTCAGATATATGTTGGTTCTCCTGACCTCCACAGACCATCTGCACCTTTTCTTCATCAACGGCAAATGTTGGAAATATTGTCAGCTTGGCCTGTGGAAAACCTTTAACAAATATGAGCAACACAAATTTACCTTTGCATTACCTTTCCTTTGTTTAATTAATGAATACGAAAAAGCGTAAAATTGTCTGTGCATGTGTTAATATCATTAATTTAACATACAAGTCTAATAGTTACTTATAGTCGTACCAAACAACCTTTAAAAAACAACTGACTCTTGAATATGAAGATTATTACTAAAAGAAAAACATATAGAGAAAAATATTAAAATGTTAAAATAAATACTACATTAATAAATACTACACTTTAAAATGAGTTCTGTTAACATCTGTTAATGCATTAAAATTATTATGTTAATTAATACATCAATTGCAATTATTCACATACAAAATAAAAGTTTGTTTCCATTAAAAATGTATGTGTATTGTGAATATTTATTCTGTATGTATAGTAAATACACACATTATTTATATTTAGAAAATTGTTTACATTTACACATTTTTTATATTTTATATTAGATATAAACATATTTAATATATAAACAAATTTAACCATGCATGTGTTATGAATAAATATAATAAATATACAGCATGATGGGTCGCTTACCTTGTGATTTAATCTCCAGGAAAAGATGAAAGATTATGAAGATGAGCATGGCCATCTCACAATGTCTGCAGGCACTGTGAACAAAGTTAAGATTGGAAATGAAACAACAGACAGCACTCTGAAAGTGTCTGAGAGGGAGTTAGGTATGAGACATACCATAAAAAGGGCAAACTATCAGTTCAGCTTTCTGACGGGAATGCTGTGCTATATATAAAAAAATACGTAACCTACCATGTATCAGTTTTAGAATGAGATCAGAACTGAAAAACTGACCACACAAGTAAAAAAAATAAAAGTAAAAATCAGCTTCCAGAAACGGGTAGGTTCACATGAGTGATGAACACGCTTAAAAGGGATGTTTACAGAAACCCTTGCACTTAATGTATCAGCTTTTGTTAACTGAAACAAGAAGTGCAAATGTCCTTAAGGTTAGATTATGAATCAAGATTAAATGTCACCTGTTACGCAATGCATAATGTCTTGATAGTGCATTGTTCAGAGTGATCAGGCCTATTTCCATAAAGACAATAGGTGGAATAAAATAGTGGACAAGAGGTTTTTATATTTCTAAAACATTCTTCGTTGCAAATGGAAAAAAAGCGTTTTGATCAGGCTTAATTTGCTCAGTTTAAAACCTATATAAGAAAAAAAGTCACGTCTGATGTCAGTAAGGGCATCACCCTTTGTCCTTTTTTGAGGAAAAAAATGTAATCAATAAACTCCAGCAAATATTGGCCGACCACATTGTTTAGCGGATGGAAAATGCATATTTTAGCCATTATAGAATTCTGTCTGTTTTAGGTGATATTTACACATCCCTCATTAATTTTATGGACACACTGAAGACCAAACAGTTTGGCACGTTGTGCGAGAGGGTCGCCAATGACGTTTGCAACTGCTTGTGTCAGAGAGATACCGCAGGAACAATGCAGTGCCGTTAATTTAAAGCATTTACTGATGGTTTTAAGGGGGTCAGTGTAACAACAACCCACACCCATCGCTGTGGCCTTCAAGGACTGAAAAGGATCTACTGCCTGGGTTCAGAGAAAAAAATCGAGGTCACGTTAATGTCAGATATTAAACGTCTACGGCCTGTTTGAACAGGGGGTTTGGTGATTATATAAATCGGTCAAACAGAGAAAAGGAAATTCTTCTTTGAGCGAAGAGGATCTGCTCTGAAAGGTTGCTAGGAGTCGCAAATGCAACAGACGCTGTTTGAAACGAAACCGTTTGCCAGACTTTCTCTCTCTTTTCTAAGCAGTCCCGAGGAGGATCTGAGACATTCGTCACATTAAAATTGTTTTTAATTACTGAATTTGTCTATATACTGCTTTACTGGCATCTAAACTGCCTGTCAAGCCTTCAATCCTGGTCAGAAGAATAAGAGACTTAACATACAGACTACCTTTGACAACACTACTGATTTACTTTGAGACGAAATGTCAGAACAATGCATTTCATTATGCCTGAAATAATCGTGTAAAAATGTGTATAGTTTACTAAATGTTTGTTTTAATTTGGGAATAGTGTTTGTGATGCATGATGGCAAAAATCTGGGAAAAAAGTTTTTTTTAATTATTTAGGGTGTTATGTTGAATCTAATCCACCATCTCATTATTCCACATGACTGATCTTGTTTATATATTATATTTTTATTTATATCAACACAAATTCAAAATGCTTGACAAAAGTTGTGATACATGTCATGCCATCTTTTGCAGTGGACAAATGCGTAACAAAGAAATATATATCACAAACTTTAAAACACATTTTGGGTAAAAAAAAAGCTACTGGAAAACCCTAAAAACTAAAATGTTTTCACCTTCAGATGTAGACGAGTTTGCTTTATTGAAATGGATCTGATGAAAGGATACTGGTCTGGTATTTTGGCCAGAAGCGACGGGTTGTGGTTAAAACATCTTAATGATGGATCTGTACACACAGCTTTTCTTATTTCACAAGATGTGAGTAGATAGACTGGGGTCGTGTGTGGATCTCTTGTACATTATTGTCTCATGACTCTCTTGTTCGACTCTCATTCCGACGGCATCCATTCACTGCAGAGGATCTATGCATGCGCCAGACATTAAAATAAATCTCTCCATATCTGACTGATGAAGAAACAAACTCCTCTACATCTTGGATGGTCTGAGGGTGAGTACATTTACAGCAACCTTAAATTTTTGGGTGAGCTATTCCTTTAAATAATTTGCATATCAGACTGATAAACAAACATCTGTACTTTCTCTAATCACATTTACTAGTTCTGCCTTTATTTTATTTTGTAAATCACACTAGTTATCTGGCACATCACATTTGCTTAAACAAAGAGGCATCGATATATTTCTGAGCTTTTATATCAGTGAAAATGTAAGATTTGGTTTTAAGGAAATACTTTTCAGAACAAAGATTACAGAATATTATCACTTTTTGGCACAACCTTCAATCTACTACTTTTTACATGCAATCCAATAGTTTAATAGGACACAGTGTTCAGGCACATGTTCAGTAAACAGACTGCTCCAAAACATTATTATCAACTGGAGAAGAGTATAGTGACAAGCAATTTATTTAATAATAAAGCATTTTTCAATTGTAACTAGATCGTTCTAGTGTTCTAGTCTATTATGAGGTAAGTGGAGTGGATTTTTTCCCCCTTTTTTACAAATCCAGCTAGAAACTAGAAATCTCAGCTCATGATGTTTCCACGGATCCGGTATCTATGCTATGAAACATATAACAAATCCAGTGTAAAAAATAAAAATAGCAGATTTATGAATTATAGAATTATATTCTATAATTTTTTAAACCAAAAAAAAACTGTATCAGTGAAAAACCCTCCACTGCCTAGCAACTCTTGCTCCTTTTTCATTGTAAAAACAGTAAAGGAACACTAATATACCACTTCCTCAAATCCTGTCCTCATCATCTCCATTATGAGTCTGTAAGCATCTACTGCAGATCTACACAGCCACCGTGGTGGTGGAAGACACAGGAGTCGCTGCTCCTTCCGGAGTAACCTTGGCCAGTCGGTGGTCCTTGTTTTGTGAGCAGCTCCGTCCGCAGAGCTGGCAGGAAGCACAGCAGGAGTTACAGCAGGGCAAGAATCGAAACACACTCACGCGCCACAAGAACCAGCCGGGGGCCCAACAGCACCAGCACATGAGAACCCCTCCTGCAGTCACACCCAGGACCACATACAGCGCCAGCAGAGAAATGGAAGACTGGGAATCTGGAGAAGAAAGGATTTGCCCAGGGAACTATGATGAACAGTTACTAGTGAGATTTAAATATATTCGGCACAAATGTTCTTAAATCTGCAAAGATGCCATTCGTGGAATCAATTAATAAACAGACCAAAATATGGTAAGGAGGTGTCTTTTAAAATAAAACAAAAAGCCACAATAGTGTGCATGACAGTATATTTAGCGTGATTATGTTAGCAGCAATAGCAATTGTTAAAGACATTTTGCTCATTAATTATAATAAATTATAGTTATATTTTAATAAAGTTATATTGATAATAGTTATCAGAATAAATAAATGTTCCATCAAAACAATATAGTTTATTATTAATATGTATAATACACATGTACAATATTATTAATGTTTATATTATATGTATAAAATACAGTTGCACTATATTAATTACACATTAAATGTATCATATGTTTATCTATCCATACTCCTAACAGCTTTAAGTTTATAATAATTATTTTTTTATATTTATAATTTTTTATATTTTATATTTATTTTTTTCTTAGCTTTCATTTCAGTAATTCTGTATTTTTTCATTCAATATTTATATTTTGATTTAACTAAATTTCAAAACAGAAACAAGTCTAAATAGTTAGATTTCGATACCTTTGGCAACTATTTGTTCTTCATTATCAAATTTTATACAGTAAAATATCACATGAAGGTTCCTAAAGCTTTCTTTGTGAAATCTGTGTCTTCAAGCAGTGTGCCATTGTTCAGACATTTTTTTTTAAAGCAATTTAGATTGTATGTGGAGGTAAATGACAGCTATTATTTCAAATGCGCAAGAGTAGTTTTTACTTAGACTAGTGCTCTTGAGAAGTTACAACAAGCAGCTGATTTACAGCTCACTGTTTGCAATGAACATTTATGTGCTCCTCAATTAGCTTTGTGTCCTTAGCCTTTCAGAGTTCACCATTATACAGCAATAAAACTAAATTTATGGACACTCAAAAAGAGCTGCCGTTCTGAGGAGTAGTCATTATATTTAGGTTTTGTACACTGAACCATATTCTTACACTCTAGGTTTTTCATCTTCCCATCTAAATTCAAGTTAAACTCTAAATATACACTGTTACACAAGGTAATGGATATTGTACGGCCACTTTAGTGACTTCAAACCCACAACCATGTAAAACTGATTTACAGGATGCTTAAACAGAAACAAGTTTTGTTAGTTTGGACTTCTACAGTTAACCATAGAGAATTTTGGGAAGCCTGTAAAACATGTTTTTACAAGACCAAGAAAGTAACTACTGACTTATTTTAAAGGAACTGATTATTCAGAAATGAAAACACTGTCATTTGTGCACCATAAAAAAATTATGTAGTGGAAGGCAACAGGAGATGTTTACTACAATGTTTAAATGCACTTTTTACTATAGTGCCAAAACGTTCTATATATATTTAAAAGGTTATTCTAATTACGATTTACCAAAAGGTTCTTTGGGGAGCCCAAAATGTTTCTCAGCCAATGATACGTGAGGGTAAGGAAATGATGACATTTTCATGTTTGTATCCGTTAAAATTTTGTTTTAATGCAAATTTAACATGCATTAATATAAAAATACAACAAGTTCTACATTCAGCTATAAAGCTATGGAGCTATTAGTTCTAAAAATGTGGATAGGATGTGCTTTACAAACCAGTCACCACATTAATACGCACTCCTAAAAAAATTTAGATTCCAAAAAGAGAAGTTTTCACAGCGATGCCATTTTGGGTTCACCACTGTTCTAAAAAGAACCTTTAAAATGATCTAAGTCTGAGGTTGATAATCTAAAGAACCTTTTTTCCCCACAAGGAGAAAGCTTCAATGGATGATTGAAGTTTCTTCATGGAACCATAGATGCCAGTAAAGAATGTTTCTTTTTAAGTGTTGTATTTTTGCTAACTTTGTTGGATTTAGGAACTATTTACCAGTCACAGAGTTTGGATCAGGAATGCCATTTGGAGTGGCACAGTTCTTTAACGTGGACACTGTCCGTGTGGGAACATTCAGCATCTGTCCTGGTTGGGTAACATGATGCTGTGGGGGCTTGGGTGTAGATAGAGGACCTGAAACACACAAAAACAAGAGTAAGAGCTATTAAGAACCAATCCCAGATGGGAAGACCTTCTCAAGATAAACTCTTTACTGACCATTGCAACCAGGGTAATCGATTAAGTCGCTGCCATCGCCACAGTTGTCAATGCCTTTATCATCCTCACAAACCAGACTCATGGGAATACACTTCCCATTGCGACAGTTGAAGTAAGGTTCTCCGCTGCATTCTGATTGGTTAAAACCTGATGAGACAAACAATATAAGAAGACTGTTGATATATAATCATGTGTAAACTGCAGGAAAAGGAGAAGTGGTTGTAAAAACATTCTAACCCAGCCTGAATGAAGTGAAGTCTCCAACAAAGTCCACCCTTGGCTGAGTTCCTCGGGTCACAAGGCGTAGAGTTAGAAAGTTGCCCGTGGACAACACTGGTCGGGAGGGCTCTTTCCACAGAGTGGCTGGCCAATAGGGGTGCAGACTTATCCCTCCCATCATAGAACTGGATGTAAGAGCCAGCATGGCAGGGGTCTTCAGGCCCTCGCCAGTGGTTGGCTCCAAGCTCAGATCAGGCCGTGTTGGGCCAGATGAGGAGGAGCCCCTGGGTGATTCTGGGAAGAGGGGTGCGGGGCTGTTTGGGGACACTCTTAGCAGGCTGTAGACTAGAAAGAAGCGGAAGTAGAACTGCACCTTGTCCCGGGGGGTGGCGGACTGCATGGTGAGGTGGCAGTCTGTCCCAATAGAGACAAAGTAGTACTTCCGGGACTCCTGGTGGACTTTTACGATCATGCCGTCCCCTGTATTGTCTGTCCACAGAAGTCCACGACATTCACTGTTGGGATAATTGAGACGGCCATAAGATTCTAATTTTTTTCCTGGATGAACTATTCCTCTAATGGTCATGTGTTGGAATAGATGACACGGTGGTGAAAGAAAAACTAAACAAATCCAGTTCTAACCTAGAAGGACCACAAGCATGAGCTGGCTTTGGATACCCCCACCCCCACCCCCTCCATCTGGGGTACGACCCAAATAATAGGAAGATTTACAACCTCTCCTTGGTTTATTAGCTTTGTTACCAAGGGCAACCGGTAGATCCGTGATGTCTCACTGCCAGGAATGTCCAGACAAACCTTCTATTGGTGGAGAAGGACCAATACCTCAAAATATTCTGTAACCATGTGTTCTCAACTGAGTTTCCACAAAAATGAGCAGCAGCAGAATAGTAAGTTCCCTATAAATGCTTTAATTGGCCAGACCAAAGTGCTCTGAACTCCAATCACACTCGGTTCCCACTGTAATACCAAACTCTAGAGAAACAGCAGAGAGCATGCCAACTCAGTGGGTAATGACACAGATGCCAGGGCTTTTCACAGCACCAGATGAGAAGGTTTTTAATGTCAGATGAAATTAATCATCCTTTGCCTGATGTAGTGTCTTATAATGAAAAGCAATAAATGATTTTTCAAATCAAGAGATAACTATATATGTCTATAGGTGCAGCTTGGTTTAAGTTCACTACAAACATTAATGTATGTATTTGTAAATAAATACAATAAAAAATTTTAGATTTTGCTATAAATTAGTGTGTGTGTGTGTGTGTGTGTGTGTGTGTATATATATATATATATATATATATATATATATATATATATACACACACACATAAACACATACACGTTTTGTAAGTAAAATTAAGTTATTAAAAAACTAAAACTTGCACTGTTATTATAGCCGGTGTGTTCGGATGTTTTGTTTGTTTGTTTTTGTTTTTAATATCAGGCATTAAAAACATATTTCTTATGCCTTCAGGAAGATTAAATGTGATTTTGAATTTACTTTCAGTTAACTTCATTAGGCTACAGTTGTGGTAAGACAAATTACGCGGGACAAGCCAAATGTGAAAGCCATCGCATTTCCAACCAGCTCGAATGCCAATGCACACAGATGAGAAAACGGGAAGAAACCTGACTGCAACAAGTGTCGGAGTCAACGAGGTAATAACGGGATAAATCTTCAGAACTGAACACCCATCACCCTACCTGTCTCAATGCAGTGACTCTGGCGTGTCATTAAGCTGAACAGAACAAACCATCCTGACAGGTGCTGAATGCATCGCGCTCTGGCCATCTCGCGTGTCCAAGCAAAGCACTTGCTGCTCCGATGTTAAATGCAATTGTTCTGTCGCATTTGTACCGCGAGAAGTCTGCTCTTGCGAAAACCAAACATTCCCTTAATTTATAAAGACGGCATACAGTCCGTGAAACGCTCCTTAAGTAGTGCTTTTTGACGCTTTTGTCGCGGGAATATTTGTCTATGGCTTCTCAGATGCGTGGAGCTTAATCCTTGTTCATCATCCTGGCTTTTGTGCCTTTGAAGA
Source organism: Puntigrus tetrazona (assembly GCF_018831695.1). NCBI lineage: Eukaryota > Metazoa > Chordata > Actinopteri > Cypriniformes > Cyprinidae > Puntigrus > Puntigrus tetrazona. Next base: position 8,590,929 of record NC_056709.1, read on the forward strand.
CTCTTTGTCAAATTTATGCGTCTGAACTATTTCCATGACAACAGGTCCAGTGTTAGGGATCTAAAGGAGGAGCCGTGCAGGACCCCCTCAAAGCTGCCCCAACCCAAGCACCATCTACAGAAGACAGAGCTAAACATCTGTCATGATGATTGCATTCGCCAATGGTGGAACTGGGAGTTTTATTATTATATGTGTGCTGTTATATTAAGCATATACCAAGGTTTGGGCATAAATATTGGGCATAATATATATATATATATATATATATATATATATATATATATATATATATATATATATATATATATATATATATATATATATATCAGGATAAAATCTTGGGGTTTTGTTTCAGACTAACACCTTTTTAATTGCGTAATAAAACTCAATTTACAGAGATTTGGTTTGGTTTGGTTTGGACACATCTGAAAGAACCTGAAGCAGGTGATTCTTGCATAATATTTCTGTATTCAAGCAGATAGACATGGCCAAACTTCCTCCACAACAGTAGGCCTACTTACAAAAATTCAAAGGACGCTCAGAAGGTATATCACAGTGTATATTCTCATTTCAAATTCGAAGGTGGAGTTTAAAGTCCAATAAAAAGCTTTTTTACACCTTTGGGGCCTTTAACAGGCTTCTTATTAAAAGTTTCATTGGGCTTTTCTCTTTTAAGTGTCTGAATGTGTCTCATAATCTACCATGGGAATTCTTTCGGGCACATATCCCACAAATATATGTGATTAAAGTGAACATAACTTATTATTATATTATTTATTATTATATTACTAGTATATTATTTATATTCTTCAAAATGTTAAATTTTATTATGTTCATAAAAATAATTCCAACAGGACACACTGTTTGCATGAACGTTCTTTAAAACTACCACATATATTTTACTTTTCCAATATGCACAAAAAAAAAAAAAAATAAAAAATAAAAAAAAAAATCAGAAAGGAAAGGCAATTTCGATGTCAAAGGGGAATGAGCCATTTATGGTCATTGAAATGTCATCTAGCTCACAAAAGCATATTATCCTTTGCTTTCAATAGTTCGTTCTGCATTTCAACAATAATATTTTTTTCAATAATATATTTATTCCTAGAGTAGCGAGAAAGTTACGGAAAACAGTATGTTGCGATGTGGCAACAGCGCGACATTGAGCGGCCCGCTGACGTACTGACGTCAGACGCCGTCATTACGTCACGCGTAAGTACGTACGTCTCATAGAAGTTTGAAACTGACGAAGGGACAAAAATATTTATATAAAAGCTGACGCAAGGGCGCTAAATACAAACGTACCATCAATAAAGTGTGATTTAAAATTCCTATATTTATGAAAGCATCTTCACAGTCAAGAATCTCTTGGTAAATTCACGCCAGGTGCATGTATTTAATGAAAATAAGTCAAGAGCTAGCTGCTAGCATGCTAACTGCGCAGCTTTAGCAGCCTCGATGAAAACATTCAATATTATTGTGTTTACTAAAGATTTATAAAACAGTACAGCTGTGTTGAGCCCGTAAACCGGAGTATTTATTTTTGACGGTATGTTTTAGGCTAAACTGAATTATGTTGATGGGATAATCAAAAATGTATGTGCTAATTAGGACTCAGTGGTGCTTCTTGAATATTATTTGCTGTGCTTGCCAGTTGTTTGCTTGTCAAAATAAATTAGCTGTCATGAGGGTGTTTTTCTGATGTATGGGGTAAAATCTAAAGTATTGTGCATGCTGGACCAGTGATGCAAGGCCTGTGCATCACTTAGATGTGTGCATCTGTCAAGTGTGTGTGAGATGTGATTTTCTGTGTAAGATGTTTGTTTTTTAAAATTATTTATTGCTGTGTGCAGAATGCAGTCTCTGCGTAACTCTCTAAAAGTGTGTGTTTGTTATATTTTCTGTTTTTAGGGTGTATGTACATGTCTGTGTTTTGTATAACTCTAAAGTGCTTTTCTTTGTGCAGAATGGCTCCTCGGTTGCAGCTGGAAAAAGCTGCTTGGCGGTGGGCAGAGACGGTTAAACCAGAGGACATCACACACGAACATATAGAGTTAGCTTATAGGATAGCAGTGACAGCGTGCAAAAGGGGGACATGCAGGTAATGTAATGGCGATAGTGTTCTGTGTTTACTGTTCTCTTTGTTTAAGTCTGTCCATGGTGTTAAGTGCATTAACTGTAATTCCGATTAAAGAAACAACTGTGAAAATGTTCATGTGTGCAGATTGTTATAATCACATCCCTGTCTTTTCATTTTTGCTGCCACACAGGAGGAACTGTAAAGGAAATCCCAACTGTCTAGTCGGTATTGGGGAACAATCATGGTTAGGAGAAATTGATGAAAATGCCTTCCACAACATCGATGACCCAAATTCTGAAAGACGAGATAAGGTGCACTGAATAATATATAGTAATTGAATAATATAAGAAATTGTTAGTAATTTTAGCACTTAGGTTTAAACTTATTTGTTTTAGTTAGCTGCCAAGGCAACATTGCTCATTTAAAATTATTTTTTTAATAGCTTTAATTCAAATACGGAAAGTGGTATTTTATATAGTCATAGTTTTCATTAACAATAGCGAAACTAGAATGCAAGGGTCCTCAAATGCCTTTATCACTCAACATTTATGTAACCGCTGTCTTTTTTGCAGAACACATTTGTGGGCTTGACGAATCTTGGTGCCACATGTTACGTGAACACTTTTCTCCAGGTGTGGTTCCACAATCTGGAGCTTCGTAGAGCCTTATATCGATTTCAGAATTCCAGAGCAGAAGGGCACAACACAGATTCAGGTGAGCTCTAGGGTCTTTCTTTTAAAGCCTGCGTGATTTTATTGTCAACATGCTAAACTTCATTCATTGTAGTGACTATTTTCATTTAATAACTCTAACTGGAGATACTTTGAAGCTAAGCAAAAAGGGTGCAATTCAATTCAGTGCAAGGGTGGAATAAGTGTATATGTGTTATATATGCATTAAATGCATGGAAAAGTCCCAATAATTTAAAATGATTTTTCTTATTTTTCTGCAGATTATGAACCACGGACGATATGTGAACATCTTCAGTATCTGTTTGCTTTGCTACAGAACAGTAACAGACGGTATATCGACCCTTCGGGGCTGGTTAAGGCTCTTGGGCTCGACACAGGACAACAGCAGGTAGTTCAGCACAGGCTGAAGCATGTCGGAGTGCCATGTGGTTCATGGGAAGGCTCAAAATGCGGTGTTCTTTCATTTTTAGGATGCTCAGGAATTCTCCAAACTCTTCCTCTCACTTCTCGAAGACACGCTTTCAAAGCAGAAGGACCCAAATCTCCAAAATGTCATTCAGCAGCAGTTTTGTGGGCAGTTCTCTTATGTTACAGTGTAAGTTACTCTAAACAAACGCTATTTTCAGATGCAGGCATTTATTACTCTCGCTTTGAACTTAATACGTTATAATGTAGTAATTAATGCTTGTTTTTTTGTGTGTTATGCCAGATGCAACAAATGTGGACGTGAGTCTCCTCTACCATCACGATTTTATGAGCTGGAGTTAAACATTCAAGGGCACAAAAACCTCACAGAGTGTGTTACGGAGTTTCTTAAGGTGATTTTCTCAAATTTATGTGCCTGACATATGTCATAGTGTCGATCAGATATTGAGGGGCTCAATGTATTGTTCCTCGTGCTGTTTAGGAGGAGAAGCTGGACGGTGATAATCGCTACTATTGTGAGACCTGTCAGAGTAAACAGAACGCCACCCGTCGGATCAAGCTCCAGAGTCTTCCCCGCACACTTAATTTTCAGCTCATGCGTTTTGTTTTTGATAGGTGAGTGTCGTAATTTGTCACTTAACAGATCTGTTACTAAATGTTTTCTAGACAATTTTAATCATTTGTTTCTGTTTTCCTATGCTTTTATAGGCAAAGTGGTCATAAGAAGAAACTCAACACCTTCATTAGTTTTCCAGAAGTTCTTGACATGGGGCCATTTTTGGAAGGAAAAGGTATTTTGTGCATTTAGTATGTACACTGCAGTTTAAAACACTTTTATTGTAAAAGTACAGTAAAAACATTAATATTGTGAAAAACCAATAGAATTTACCAGATCACTGTTTGAATATGACATGAAATTACATCAGTACATTTTTCTTTTGTGTGTCACATGATCCTTAAGAAATCATTCTAGTGATTTGCTGCTCAAGAAAATTTCTTATTGACTGAAAATAGCTGCTTAATACTCTTTTGTGACAACCATGATACATTTTCCAGTATTTTTGTTATGAAATTGTAATTTTTTTGGTTTGTTTTTTAATTCAGAAGAGAAGTGTACTTACGAGCTCAGTGCGGTGTTGATTCATCGTGGCGTGAGCGCATATTCTGGCCACTACATCGCTCATGTAAGAGACGCCCACACCAACGATTGGTACAAATTCAATGATGAGGAGATCGAGAAAATGGAGGGCAAGAAACTTCAGCTGGGAATCGAGGAAGACATCGGTAATAACACGTTTGGACAGTTTACTTTAAATGATGCCTATTTGTTGTAGCTACTTGTTAGTGCAGTTGCTTTTAAAGTTCTTAAAGCATGAAAATACAAAAGTGCACTTAAGTGGTTATTCTTCTTCGCCTTGTAGCCGAGACTGCCAAGTCTCAAACCCGAAAGCCAAAATGTAGCAAAGGCTATCACTGTTCGAGAAACGCATACATGTTAGTGTACAAACAGCAGACGGAAGAGATTGACCAAACAGAAACTATCGTTGAAGTACCAGGTAATCCTGACTGAGAATATGGAGGGTAATATTTTCCCTATTATTACACTGTTTTTTTGTAAGCGGTATCCTTCACCAGTACATACCTAAGATGTATTTGTTTGGTTGTAGTTTTTCTCCAGAAGCTGGTTGACCAGGACAACAAGAAGTTTGAGGAGTGGTGCAATGAAATGGCAGACATGCGAAAGCAGAGTGTTGACAAAGGCAAAGCCAAACATGAGGAGGTGAAGGAGCTCTACGAATTGTTACCTGCAGAAGACGGTCCGTAAAAATGCCCCGTGCATTAGTTTCTCAACTAATATGAACTGTTAAATCTCCCTTTTTTCAGTCTTGAACATAATTATATTTACACTACCATTCAGAAGTTTGGGATTGATAAGATTTTTTTTTTTTATGTTTTTAACCTGTGTTTATCTGATCCAAGTAGTTTATTTCTGCAGTCTTCATTATCATGTGATCTTTTACAAATCATTCTAATATCCTGATTATAAACATTGGAAACAGTTGCGTTGCTTCATATTTTTGTGATGCATTTTTTCAGGAATCCTCAATAATTAGAAAGTTCAAAAGATCATAAGTATATAGTTCTTTTGTATAATTCTTTTGTAACATTTAAAATAAATGTAATTTAATGCCTCATTGCTAAGTAAAAACAACCCCAAACTTCTGAATAACAGTGCAACCAGTTTAATGGCTTTTGTATTAATATGAAAGCATCAGTTTCCTAGAAGAAATTAATGCTTTGGGCTCTTTTTGTGCTTCTAGGTCAACCGTATGAGTTTGTGCCTTTGGAGTGGCTCAAGAAATGGCTTGATGACTCCACGGCCATCAAAGAAATTGACAACAGCCAGTTCTTGTGTTCCCATGGCAAACTGCACCCAGACAACATTGGCGAGGTCAAAAGAATATCCTCGAAGGCCGCTGACCTCCTTTTTGGCCGCTATGGAGTAATATCTAGACTAGACCGTAAGACTTTCTTTTGTCAAATCACTTAATTGTTCATTACTGTGTTTTATACATATATTCATTCATCTTGGGGTGGTATTTAGAGTCATCGCTCTGCAGAGACTGTGTCACTCAGCGATGTCGGGTGATCAGACTGAAAAACCAGCTGAATGAAGATTACAGAGAGGTCATGAATCTTGCCAAAGCTCCTTTAAAAAGGTATGAGTGCTGCTTTACCCTGAATCGCTTTTACTCCACGGTTATTAAGTATCATCGACATTCTGTTAGTCTTTATTGTTTTATATTTGGTTTTATTTGTATATTTTCCATTTTAATTTGAAAGTTTTAGCAATTTTGTGTCTTTTTATTTCGTGTTTTTATCAAATTAATTAAATATTTTATAAATGGTTTTAGTTAATTATAATAACCCTGGTAATGCAGTTCGTTAGATGTTTGATGAAGCTGATCTGATGTTTATATTGGCTGTATTTAGTGATGAATCAGGTTTCTGGATTGGTAAGGCTTCTCTAAGGAGCTGGAGACAATTGGCATTAGACCAGCTAGAGGAAGACGAGGAAGAAACCAAACACAAATAACAACAAAATTAACGGAGAGAAAAGCAGCAGCGCAGGATCTAAAGGTACTGGGACCTCCAGATGCTGTCTGTTGCTTTTGCTCTTGCCTTTTAGATGTTTATTCTCTTTTTTTTTTCATTTTGCTAGCTGATGGAGTTAAGGGAGATAATGAAGAGGGCGATGGTGAAGAGATGAAAAACTTTAATGAAGACATTCTCTGCTATCACGGTTTGTGGATAAAACTAAACTTTTCACTTTTTCAAATTTAAAAACTTTCTATATTTAGCGGTATCTATCCTGTTCAATGATGGTTTTAGTGATGCACAGAATTGTTGTCATTAAATTAACATTTTTTGTGAATTCCACATGAATGAATATTTAATTATTTGAAATTAATTAAGGTTGATTTATGTAATTGTCTCTTTCTCCCATAGGTGGCCTGAGTATAATAGAGAATGACAGAAGGCTGGTTTCTGCAGAGGTGTGGAACAAACTGCGGGTGTATTTCCCCAAAGCACCAGAATTCCCGCAAAATCATGAATCCTGTCAGCAGTGCATGGTAATAAGTTAATAATTGAGCACATTTCTCATTTGGTGAAAGGTGTAGTGGACACTCATAACCTTGTGAGCTGCATTTCTGGGCTCGTTTTTAAGAGTGACCATGTCTTTCAGAGGCTGGAAAGAGAAGGTAAAGAAAATGAAGCTTTGAACAGAATGATGGCAAATGAACAGAAGAGCTCCCTTCTCAACCTCTTCCAGGAGAAGAATCGGCCCACCCTGCAGAAATGGCCACAGGTGATGCCATTTTACAAAATAAAGGATTTCATATTGGAGTTGGAGAGGTAGATGTTAGAGGGTGAACATGTCAGTAGTTCATTATTATTTTTTAGTGCACTGACTTTGGTTTGTATCGTGTTTTAGGAAACAGATATTCTGTACATTGTACCTCATTACTTTGTAGATGAATGGAGGAAATTTATCAGGTAATGGAAAAAATATTTACAAATACTTTATTTGGTTTAAACATGCATCATTTTGATAGTCCTAAATTATTGTAACATCTTCTGTAATACCTGATCACCACAGGAGGCCAGCAAAGAGCAACCCAGTGTCCAACGTGGGGAACAGTATCCTGCTCTGTCCTCACGGAGGCTTCATGTTCACGTATGACTCCATGCTGCAAGGAGACGCTCAACAGTGAGTTACTCAGTCCTGACCTCTCATATGACCATCTTCAAAAGTTTAAAGTCAGAGTTTTTTTTTTAAAGAAATACCCACGGATGCATTAAACTGATCTGAAGTAATTATAAAGACGTTTATTGTTGTTCTGTTTTATATAAATGCTGTTCTTTTGAACATCCTGTTCATCAAAGAATGAAAGGAAAAGTTCACCCAAAAATGAAAATTCTGTCATCGTTTACTCGCGCTCAAGTTGTTCCAAACCTGTACGACTTTCTTTGTTCTGCCGAACACAAAGAAATATTTTGAAGAAAGTTTGTTACCGGATTATTGTGGGTCATCATTGACTTCCATAGCAGGAAAAAATACTATCAAGTAAATGCAATCAATGCATGTCTGTCTTTCTGTTTGGGCAGAACAAAGAAATTCATACAAGTGCTGCTTGAGAGTGAGTAAATGATGACACAATTTTCTTTTTTGGGTGAACTATTACTTTAAGAAGCATAAAGGAATCATTAAAAAACAACATAAATGTTTGAAAATAAGCACAAGAGACTTACTTTCATTTAAAAATCTTACTAAACCCAAACTTTACTGAACAATCCACTTTACCTATTAAATTAAAATGTTAACTATCTATATAAAGAGCACTTTTAAGTCTGATTGTTTGTGTCACAGTATAGCTCTTCTCTGGCCTGCTGAATGGGAGGTGATCAGCAGAATGTTTCTGGTGGACCAGCCCATCTCCATATGTCGGATTCATGACAAAACACAAGACAATGGCAATGTGCAATACCAGACTCATCCAGGTATGCTAAACCGACAACCCTCAGCCAGGAGTTTCTCCAGACGGGTGTTTCATGTGATGTGTGTCGCTCTTAGATCTATGTCGGGAATGCAGAGAGGGCTTCATTTTCCAGCAGCAGAGGACATGAGGAGTACGCGCAGAGCCACGGTGTACGTTCGGAAAGTCATTGACAAGAAAAGGGTGAGTTTTCGCATGATCATGTGTCCTCAACCCTAACCACTACGAGTGTACAACCAGGAACAACTCCTCTGTGCTGTTTCTTGCAGATGATTAAAGAATCTGCCCCCGAGTTCAGTGTGAGTGGATCAGATGTAGAGGATGAAAGAGAAGAGCCAAAGATGGATGGAGAGAAAGATCCAGACTTCAGTCAAGTACGTTTAAAGACTGTCCATCCACTTTTCCAACTGTCTGTTTGTGTCTCATGCCTCTTTCTTTCAATCAGTCTGAGGGAGGAGCCAAACGGCAGAAGTTGAATGAGACCGTCTCTCTTTCCGTGGCCTCTGTGGCCCCCGTGACCGCTGCGTCCAAGTCTGGCATCAGGAGGAGCACGAGGCACAGGAAACTCCGTGGAGAGAAGGCCCTCATCGTCTCCGCCAACCAAACACTCAAAGAGCTCAAGATCCAGGTCTTTTATTGCTGTGACAGTTAAGTATTTCCTTGTTTATGTGCACGAATCTTATTTGGAACGATTGCATCCACAGATCATGCATGCATTCTCTGTGGCTCCGTTCGACCAAAACCTCTCCATAGACGGGCGCTGTTTAACAGACGACTCCGCCACACTAGGAAGCCTTGGAGTTATTCCCGAGAGCATCATTTGCCTTAAGGTACAACTTTCAAGTGTTTTTGATGGGAGCTGATGCGCTGGCTGTGACCTCTTCTGGTCACCAAGGCTGCATGTATTTGAAATATTATTTTCAGCATCATTACTCCAGACTTGAGTGTCAAATGTTTCTTCGGAAGTCATTCTGAGATGCTGATTTCTGATTATTAATGTTCAAAACAGCTGTGCTGCATATTATTTTTTTGTATACTTTTGTGAGATCTCTTAATAAATTGAAAGTTCAAAAGAATAGCGTTTATTTGAAATAGCGTTATAAATGTTGTGACATTTAATCTCGTGTCCTTTCTGAATAACAGTGTTTCTTTTAAAGAAAAAAATCTTTTTGACTTGTAAATTTACTTGGGCTTTTCCTTCTACAGGCTGACGAACCTATTGCTGATTATGCTGCAATGGATGATGTTTATCAAGGTTAGTGTTGTTTACTTCCACTTAATATTTCTTATCATTATGTCCCATTTTTAATGTCTATTTATGCACATTTTTGATGCCAAGTTTTTTTTTTCTAGTCTGTATGCCTGAAGAAGGATTTAAAGGTATGCGCAATTTTGTGATCATTTCAGACATGCATTTAAAACGGTTGTAAAAGAACCCAGAAATGTTATATCAGGAAGTATTATTCATATTTGTTTCATTTTTTTTTCTCCAGGCACTGGACTGTTAGGACACTGAGTGGAACAATGCTGACAATGTCTGAACAAGGATAAAGCTTGAATTACACATAGATGTTCATTCTTGGGATGAAATCTTTTTTTTAATTTTAGGTTGTTTTTTTTGTTCGTTTGTTTGTTAATGAAATGTTGCAACAACTTCAAAAGTGTCTTTTTTGCTTTAAAACATCATGCTGGCTTTTAATATTGAAAGATGTTGATGCATTCTGCAAGATTTTGTGGTCGTGCTTACCATGACTGTGAAAAATACGGGTCGAGATTTCCTCAAAGGACGTTCCATTTCAAGGAAGATCGGAATTCCTCCTTGTTTGTTGCAATGTCACGTTCAGAGATTATGGTCTGATCATATATTGTGTGTAAAACAGTAAGTCTCTGTAAATCCTTTGTTGAAAAGAAGCTTGTGATGGCACTGCAATAGAGCTCGTACATATTTAAGAATGCATGAGCAACTTGAATATTAAAAATATTTAGTCTTTGTTTTGTTAATGTAAATAACCTCATCGAAATACAGCAGTGGGGAGATGTCTAGAAAGATGAGGATAAATAGGACACATTTCCAGACGTGGGAAATATTACAGCATTGCTAAATAGTTTAGACATGTTCTGCTACTTGAAATATTAAGCAGGCATTTGTGTGAACTTTTCTGTATGTTCTTTCATATGGGCAATAAATATTCTTTTTACATCTTCAGATGTGTCATTTTTGCGTAGAACTCTTACAGAAATCTTACCGTTATAGAGCATTTATATGAATAATTTGTATTAAATATGTTGTAGGATTAAATCTAGCCCAATCAGTCAATATCTTAAACCACATATATATATATATATATATATATATATATATATATATAACCCGTATATAAAATAGCTTTACATGTTATTACACTGAACTTTTAGACACTGAACTAAAATGTAGCTTTTATTAAATATTTAGATTTTATACTTAATGGACAACACAAAAAATAATGTTCCCAGCTTACACACAGTGGCTAATATTTATTCATAGCCTTGCAATAAAAAAGAATTGGCATCTTTTTTCACCCTGTTCACCTGCAGTAGCCTATAAACGTTATCAAAACAAAATCCTATTGTTGGTCCCCAAGTGGTTAACACAGAATTAAAAAATAATGTTTTGGAGAGATTTACAACTGTAAAGCTATCTACAGGTAAAAGACAAAATAGGACAGCTCAAATGCAATAAAGAGTATTTTAATAGAATTAATAGTAATTATTTAAACAAACACACACGGTATTCCTGCATTTTTTTGTCCATAAAGGTTTTTGGGCGCTTGTACGTGACTACAAGATTGATGTCCATGGAGGCGCGTTTTGTCTGTTTCTAATCATCATTTCAAAAGCTTCCAGAAAACCAGCTGTTCGTTATACGCATGCGCATAAACAGGGACCGCAAATCACGCCCCGCATGCGTATTGTGTAGTGGCTCGCTCATCTGTACGCGCATGCGCACTGTCGGAGTGTTTCGGGCCGAATCTTTATTGCGCAGCGTAATGTTGTCCTTCGAAGGAGTTTAAATAAAGAGCCGGATCATTTGAATTTAAAGGTAAAGGGGAAGTGTGTAGCTGTAGTTTATTACAAGAGGCACAGACATTTGGCTCTAATATTGTGATGTTTGCCTGTTTTTTTGCCGTTTTTGTTTTTATATTAGCATCAGATAACGTTAGCATGTCAGGTTAGCTCCAAACTGAAATGTCACGCAGTGCATGTGCATCGTTTATCTTTACAGTTTCCTTATGCTGGGGATAAACAGGCTAAAATATGTTCATTTCAGTTTTAATAACACCTTATGACTTGTGTTTGGTTTAATTTTGCTTATGTTTCAGTTGTCATATTAATCAGACGCGTTTAGAGCAGTTATGACATAACCATAGATGTTATGAAACATATTCTGAACTGGATGAATAGGTTTCTGTCAAGGACCTCTTTTATTGTAAGAGGTCTTTTATTCAGGAACAGGACACGTATATTTCACTCTAAAATACTTTTTTTTGGTCATCTTTGAGCACAATGAAGAATTTCTATGGCTTTTTGCCTGTTTCCTATTACAAATCTTAAACCAAGAGGCATTTATTGAAAAGGTAAATTACTTAAGATAATACGTCTTGTTTTCTAAAAGAAACTCACTTATTTGAGAAGGGAATAAGGGATAATAATGAAAATTAATAGTTTGCTTTACAAAATCTAAAATCAAGATGCATAAAGAACATAAAACATTAACCCCTGGTTTCACAGACAAGGCTTAAACCTAGTCCTAGACTCCAGTCCTAGATTAAAATAAATGTTAATGCTGTCTAAACTGAAAAAAGCTTGCACTGACATAATACATTATTGACATTGTTTGGTCTTAAGATTCACTGAAGTAATGCTTTTTTGTAAATCATGCTTGTATAAACTACTTAAATGTTTAACGAAGGCCTAGTCCTGGCTTAATCTAATCCCTATAATAAACAGCCCATAAATCTTGTTTTGGATTGGGTTATGGGGGGAAATAATACAATATTTATCGCATTTATATTTAAAATAGAATTGAATTTAAGAAGAAAGTTAAAACAAAAATAAAAATTAGAAATAAAGTTATGATTTGCTTTGACAATATTCTTATGATACGGCATGGTAGGGACAGCAATGGTTATCACAGGCCATGCTTTTTTTTGTTTTAAGCATAAACTTGTTTTTGCTGAAAACATCTAAGCCTTCTTAAATCAAGACGTGTTTACTTGCAAAGCAAAATAACTTAAGATACTGACTTAATACAAGAATAAATATCTGTCAGTGGAGCAAGAAACAATATAGTTTTTTCGTAACCCACTGACATGTTATTTTCTCACTTTTAACTCGCTTATATTTGATGCATTTCTTCTTGCCCACCTCTGCAGGTTCAAGATGGAGCTCCCAAACTACAGCCGACAGCTCATGCAGCAGCTGCATGCTTTACGCAAAGAGAAACAGTTTTGTGACTGCTCCATCCTGGTTGGCGGGACCCCGCACCCCGCTCACAAGCTGGTGCTGGCGGCCTCCAGTATGTTATTCAAGTCTGTTCTGGAGGGTTCTGACAGCATCTCCATCGACACAGATTTACTGTCCTCTCAAGAGTTTTCTTCTCTTCTGGACATGGTGTACACTGGCAAACTGCCTCCCGGTAAACACAACTTCACCCGACTCATAGCCGCTGCAGACAGCTTGCAGATGTTTGATGTGGCCGTTGGTTGTAAGAACATTCTCACTGACCTCATGAAGCAGACTTCTGTGGAAGCTGAGACAGAGTCGATGAACGCTCAACTTAATAAACCGTGCGTTAAGCATCCGTCTGAACTGGAAGAACTTAAAAGGGACAAGAATAGTTTTGAAGGTAAAGAAAACGGACTAATTAATGGTGGAAATTTCAGTTTGAGAACACTTATACCAGAGGTTTCTATGAATTATGTTTATTTCTATGTTCAGAGGACAGTGCGGTTGAGTTGATCTCTCAAAATCAAGCTGGTATCACAAAAATCCTTCAGAATGGACGGTCGTATGTTAAGGTTCTTGAGATGTGGGATACAGTATCCACCGAAGAGCGCCAGGTAAAATAATAGTAAAATATTTGCATGTAATTAATAATTCACTTTATTAATAAACAGTTCACCCAAAAAATTCATCATTACAAATACAGGTAAATGTAGCGTTGCATCACTTGCTTACCCCTAGATCCTCTGCAGCGAGTGAGTCCAAACAGATGATAAAGTCCATCAGTTAACCTCTTGAGAAGTAAAAGGTTGCATATTTGTAAACAAACAACAAATCCGTCATTAAATATTTTTGACATCATGCTATTCCTTATGGCCATAATAATTTGTAATAACACTTACCTACGGTAAAGCAGCACTTACCCTGTTGTCCTCAAATCCACTAACATATTAAGTTTTGGACAGTTTTTTAATGTAAACAGTGTTTGATCTCCACATTTGTCACTGGAGAACGCAATATTATAATCAGACGACTCATATTTTAGCCCGACAAGCTAAAAATTGTTGCAATGATAAATTTATCTAAAACATGCAGCTTTTTCACTTTATTAGACATAATTGATGAACTGGAGTTGTGTGTATTATTTCTGGATTACTGTGATGTATTTAGCATTGTTTGGACATTCTGACGGTACCCATTCACTTGGTGAGCAAGTCATATAATGTTTAATTTTCTGTAAATCTGTAACGATGAAGAAACAAACTCTTCTACATTTTGGATGGCCAGAGGGTAAATGAATATTCAACACATTTTCATTTTAGAATGAACCATTCCTTTAAAACATATTGATGATCTTAAGAAATAATTAGACTTTATTCAGATCTCACTTCTGATCTTCTGCAGGTTGTATTGAGAGCTTCAGAGGAGATCCATCAGCAGATGAGGTTTACCAGAGGTTGCTAAATTTTTGTTAAAGTAGAAAAGTCCTGTCAGCTCAAACAGTCCTTACATTGTTAGAACAGCTGAAATGTTTAAATCCTGAGCGGGCATCAGTTTTGGAGGAACAGGGAAACAGCAGCTGTCCCGTTGCCAGAAGGTAAGCTGACCTGGGTGAGTGAAAGCGTGAAGTTTTGAATGATGGGGTGTTAAAGGGATACTAAAAAGACTAAACATTTCCAGGCTGAACGTGCTAAACTTTAGTGAATTTACAAATAAAACAGACTAATCTTGTTACTTGTAGCTCCTGCATCAGGAGATGGGTGGTCCAGCGGGCTTTAGCTCATGTATCAGAACCATCTCATCACCTCTCCAGTGTCAGCAACCTCTCAGAGCTTTTGACCAACGCAGTAAACCGATGTACAAATGAAGTGGAAAAAGAGGTAGGTTTGTCTTTTACTGACCATTAAAAAGTTTGAGGTTAGTTAGGTTTTTATTTGGATGGAAATCTTTTGACTAATGAATGCATCATTGCTGAATAAAGTAATTTATTTCAACAATAACAACAACAACACATCCTTACTGATGCCAAACTTTTTAAAAACAGTTGTGTGTCTGTTCTTCCTAAGGTAAAAGCAGTGCTGTTCTGCTCCTTCCTCTGTGGAGGTGGTGGTGGGAAGGTCTGTTATGTAAGCTCAGAGAGATGAGCATAAGTGAAGAAACATTTCTGATGCTGCTCCACTGAGGTAAAGGAAAGCTCTTCAGATGTGCTTCAATCTTCTTCAGGCCCTGAAAAGACGTAAAGGGTATGAGCTTGGCAACAATACTAATCTTTTTCAGCAAATCTCCTGTCTAATATCTGATGACTTATTCTTTTTAGGTGACACAAGCAGAAGACAGAAGTGGGATGGATTTGTTGATAATGTATCAGGACAGACTCAGAGAGCTGAAACTGACCTCTCCAGCTTATGGAACAGATGCTTAAAATAGGTCCAGATATGAATGCAAATGAGAGAGAGGTACCTGTGTTGCATTATTAATCGTTTTTTAGAACTGTAGAGTGTATTGTTTATGAGGAAGCAGCTTTTAAATATATATATTTGCGTCCATTCAGTGTGTTAAAGCTCTTCTGGCAGAGTGAAGGAGACGCAGCTGAGGTGGTTGGAAGGCTGATATCTGCAGCGCTGATGGTTCTCTGCAGTATGTGACCGTTTGGGAGGATTCTGCTGTGGACAGGTGACACACAGTCCAAAGCTACAGATCCTCATGCAGGAGGTCATGGAGAAACCAGGCGCCAAAAAACTTCTCCAAAACCAGTGAGCATTAAAAACACTTTGAATCACTGCATTGCTTCTAAAAACAATTAGTGTAAATCTGCAAAAGGTATCTTTAATTAGAATCTAATGTTCTGTGTACCAAAAATATCTTTGCTTTGTTTTTTTAGTTAAAGACATAGATGTGTTCTTCAGTACAAATTTCACATTCTGAAACAGTCAGTGACATTACCCTACTGGAACAAGATTTGAATGCAATGTATTGTGGGACAGAGCAGTTTGCTGAGGTAGGAGGTTGAAGAAAAATATATGAAGTATATTAAATATATGCCTTAATTTGCATACACATACACATATGGAACAGTGTGTGTGTATATATATAATTAAACAGTGATTTACTGAACAAAGTAAATGAAATAACATTTTATTAGGGATAAAAATCTACCTTAGCGTATGATGTAAACTATAAGGAGCACTTTTTCTATTACTGTAAGGTAACAATTAAAAACACAGCCTGTGCAAATAAGTAAATTGCACATAGTGCAGTTTTAAAATTAACTTGTTGACTTTGTAATGTGTTGTTGAAATATATTCTGTTGGATTACAGATTTAATTAATTAAACAAAATTTAGACATAACGGATAAAGTAAAATATAGTAAGTATATAGTCTATTTTAAATGCTCTTCTCCAGACTTCATTTCCTGTGATGAAAAAGCTGACCTTTGAGCTTTTGGTGGTGAAGAAACATTTCTTATTAGCAATGCTTAATATAAGCCTAATAATTTTGTTGGACTATAATTTTTTACAGATTTTTTGATAAATCTAAAGTTCAAAAGAACAGCATTTATATGAAATGGAAAACCGTTTGTAACCTTTTTTTCAATATGACCTTGCTTAATAAAGTGATTCATTTATTTCCAAATAAGAAATAATTAAAACAAAACTTACTCATCACAAACTTTTGAATGCTAGTGTGATTTTGTCATTAGTGTATTAGTCTAAAATGCACATTTTCACTCAGGCACCTTTGCTTTATCATTTTCAACATACTATACATTAGAATACATTAGAATAATAAACCACCTGCATTCTGTGGTGTTTCCTGCACAGTTTAGATTTTGTGGCAGAGGAGCCTATGTGCAGTATATAAAATAAAAAACAACATTATATATTACATATTACTTTGTCGTCCCAGTTTCTCCAGAGCTGTGGGAGCCGATGGTGAGCTGGAGTCAGTTCTTCAGACTGTCGAGAGTTTTTGAGTCGTGACTCAGAGTTTGCCAGTTCACTGTGCCAGCTGCTGTCTGCCAACCAGCAGAACTTCCCACAGCTGAAAGACCTCAGACATACCGGTGAAGGGCTCTTCAGCGCATTGAGATTTCTGTCCAAGCTGTACAACAGTCTGCCATCACTTCTTATGAAAAATAAACGTAACTTAATTTTATCCATATTCTACAAAGGGCCTCTGCCAGATTCCGCCAAGTGTGAGGCCGAGCAGGAAGGATCTACCGCAGACTCCGAGGATGATGATGGAGACGACTCCAAAACAAAGGCAGAAGGAAGGCTGTCCCGTGTCCTACCGCTGCGAGTGGTGCAGTAAGACGTTTGACTTTAAGTGTCGTCTGATAAAGCATAAGAAAGGCTGTGCCCTCGCTCCGGGGAAGGAGCAGCGCTGCTCAGAGTGTTCAATGGCCTTTCCGACGCTCAAGAGCCTTCACCAGCACTGCATGGACGTCCACGGTGGCCCTCCGGCTAAAAGGAAGAAAACAGAACAAGTACCATGTGACATGTGCGATAAAACGTTCAAACACTCTTCAGGTACGCGGTGATTCTATCTACACTTAAATGTATGATCACACTACAACAAGGATACTTGAACCAAATTTAAAAGTGTAACCAAATATTTATAGTGATATTTAACTTTCATTAACAACAGCACTGATTAAGTACATTAAATGTAAATAATAAAAAAAAAATTATATTTATGTTTATATTACAAAGATCCAAAATAATTTTTGTTTGCATAATACATGTTTTGTTTCATAATACTGTGTATATTTGTTATGTATATATAAATACACACACATGCATGTATTTCCATATATTTAAATATATATATATATATATATATATATATATATATATATATATATATATATATATATATATATATATATATATATGTAAATACATATATGTAATATTTCCCAAATATATTCTGCAGCTGTGTGTGTATTTCTATATGTAATAAATATAGACAGAACACATGATGCAAACAAAAATTTTGTTTGACAGCACTAGATTATAAAATAATTATAACTATTATTATTATTATTATTATTATTATTATTAAGCTAAAATGTTAAAGCAATAAGCACTATATTGTTATTCATAACATATATTGTACATATTATATTATTAATTCTGAATAAAATTATGATAATAATATATGACAATAATAATATACACTTTAATTAAGTAGCATTATTGTTAGTGTTATTATTATCATTACTATTAATTATTTTTATTAGGTGTTAATTAAATATACAAAACTTTGCTGGTATGAAATGCTGAAATCGTGAAGACACCAATTACTCTCTTGTCAGCATTGTTTCGCCTTCAGTGCTTATATCTTTCAGGCCTTTTTATATCATAAACGACCTAACATTTCCGAGGAGAGGCCAGACGTCAGTGGCGAGGAGGTGGGGCCAAGTTTGCGCCACCTGGTCCCTGAAGAACCACACGTTGCCTACACACAGGAGAAAAACCTTCCACTG